>NW_010120955.1:22515-40647 GCF_000699245.1 Pterocles gutturalis
AAGGAGAGTTTTTATATCAGGTGTTTCACAGAAACCTGTCAAATGAGGTCCCATGTCTCAGCTGGGCTGCCGTTAATGAGCCACATGTGCACTCTTGGGTTGCTTCAAGCATGAAGCAAAACCTAAAATCCTGGTAAAAAAAAGATGAAAGCCCAGGTACACCACACCTGTGATGGACTAAGACCGGGTACATGGCTGGACGCTGCGTTCAGCTCAGAGAACATCCCACTATGCTGCCATAACCCCCAGGGTGTGTGCTGGGGCCCTGGGCAGGAGTCACTCAAGAGCTCTTTAACAGAAGAAGTTGAGACATTGAACATAAAAGATTTTTATTTATTTTCCCCAGACATAATAGGTCCAGGACAGTTTAATATTGCAGCTCTTGTGCAAAGTTACATGAGTTATTTGGTAACCATATGTGGTTAATACCTCAGATTTATGTACCACGTGAAAGATGAAACTTTCTGTCATGTCCTTTCCTACTGCTAAATTTTAGCATCAAAGGTAAATTCAGAGAAAAAGGTATACTGCTACCACCTCTCCTTACAACATCAACATTTCCTTGGCTCCCTCTCCAGAAAAAGGCTCATCTGCAATCCCACTTTGAGTACTTTAAGGTCAGGAAGCAGCATGAGCAAATGCCAAATGTAGAAACATAAGAGCTTAAAAACTACTTCTACCAAATAGAGTAATTCTTTTTCCTTGGAAGTTTTTGTCTTTTCTTTCTTCAGATTCATAACAGACAATTAGACAGTCCAACATCCAAAAGGTCTCTGAGAGTGATGTGGACAGTAGGGTACAAATCAGAAGGATTTTTAAACTTTAAAGAACTGCACAGAACTATTTTTACTAATTATGTTGCCTGGATAACTGCTTGTTTGTAGTTTTCACAAAAATGTTCTTTACCGGTGTCATCTTCAGTTATACAATACCCCCATGGGGAATTAAAAAAAAAAAATTAACCATTAAGATTGTTAACCCTAATAAGTGTTAAGATTTCTGCTTTACACTGTGCACTAGTTTCAGTATGAAACAACACCTTTGTATGTGCAAAGTGATTTATTTGAAGGCAAGGACATTCAAAATGATGCTGATAAGTACAAGGCCTGATTTTATTCTGAATCTTCTGTACAGGGGACTCTACTGGTGTTTCTTAGAAGGGTTTTCCCTGTGCCTGAAGCACAGCTTAAAAAGTTATTTAATGAATGTGATTATTTTTGTCTTAGAAGGGAGTTTCTATGAGAACCCAGGGGAAAAGACAAATATCAACAAGATTACAAGGCTGATAATAAGTAGAAAACAACCTGTCAGAATAAAGCAGGCTTCTCCTCCTCACTCCTCTCTGGTATCAAGTATTAGAATACCCATAATTGTAGTCACCTTTTTTTTGCTATCCTTAGAGAATTCTGCAATATGTGCACACTAATCTTAGAACTGGATACCTATTGAAGTTGAGTTTTGTTCTGAGGTTTGACAGACCTTACAGAGTTATCAACAAAGACCCCTCCGAAAACAAAGAAAGAAGTGATTCAGCATCAAACCCTCCCAAAACAGTAGAGGCAATTTGGAGAGTCATCATTCAGGAAACCTCCCATGAGCTGACTGAAAACCTACACATGCTCCAGATGCTGAGTTTGAAGATTTTGTCCCAGATCACTGAGCAGAACACAACAGCTCGACAACCTCTTGGTGAACACTGGGTTTTGACTACCATGTTGTTCCTTACCCATTCCTCTAATTCCTAAAAATTCAATTTCCTAAATGGAATCTTGGAAATTCAAAAAAATATAATTTCTGAAACAGACAAGATTTCAGTGCATTTGATGGAATTCCAACTGAATGATGGAGGGACTAAATATTGCCTGATCTCAACATGTCAGCACTTTCTTTCCATTACCTCATAAGAGGCCACTGGAACAGGCTCCCCAGGAAAGTGGTCATGGCACTAAGCCCATCAGAGTTCAAGGGGCATCTAGATGACACTCTTAGTTATATGGTTTAGTTTTAGGTAGTTTTGTGAGGAGCAAGGAGTTGGACTTAATTATCCTTATGGGTCCCTTCCAACTTGAGATATTCTATGACTCTAGAAGAGGCACTAGGTCATACAAGTGGAAAGTGATGAGCATTTAAATCAGTATAAGATGCAAGAGGTTGCTAAACTTTAAGTGCACAGGTCATCTAACTGACCTTGCCCAATGAATACCAGAACATATCAGCCTATCCATATGGGAGTGATTAAACCAGAAGGCAAGAACACTTTTTAGTTTTCTTAGCCAAAATGTTGCAAAGATATAATTTTGACAAAAATGACCACTCTTTAATTAGGAAGAAGCTGTTGAATTCAGTCTTTCGGGAGATGAAAGTGTGAAATGTACAAAATCTGGAAGAATCTGGTTGTGTTGTCATGAGGGAAAAGACATCTTGTCATAACTCTTCAGGAAGTAATTTATTCAACTCTTTTGGGGTCCATAACTGTTACTATGGACACTGGAACAAGGACTAACAGCTCTTGAACCAAATGCTTCATGGGTACATGCACAGTTAACTGTCAGAAATCAAGTGGAGGTTTGACTTGTCATTTAAAAATAGGACATGCCATGACAACTGGGTTTCTGCATTTCTCTTTTCTCTACTGCAACAACTAGAACAGCCTGAACAAATAAGGGTTTCCTTCAGGATTTTTATCAGGCAGCAGGAAGATTCAGGGAAACAACTAGTTTGTACTTTTAAAATTTCCACTTTAAATTCTCCAGGGTTTTACAGTTGTGTTCTCAAGCATAGATACTCAGACTATGGACTTACAGAGGTCTGGGCACAACTGACTCAGGACAAGAAATACAGCAATGTGTGTGCGTGGTCTTTTAATCTTTTGACAAGACAACATTTTGTTATGGTGTTTCCTGAAGAATAACCTAATGTCTCTATGTGTTTGACAGGTGAACATCTATATCCATTGTACTTTCAAATGCTTTGAAGAATATCAACTAGCTCAAGATGCTGGCTGATAAAGAGATCATGAAAACCCACTCCACTAAAAGGCATCTTTTTTCTGACTGACGTGAAGTTTGGTGCCTTCAGTGTGGTTCACTAACATGACTGCTGTTATTAAAACAGGCTCATTGAAACATATCAATATTTTATTTTACTTAGTGATTAACTGAAACACTGGGAACAATACTTTTCTCTTTCCATAGCAGCTACTTTAGGACACTTATGATCAGAGAAGCCCTCTATAAACTAACTTTTCAATATCTCTTTTCCTGCTTGTCTCACAGCCCATTTTACCTTAAAGCAGAACTTCTGCTCCTTGTTGTCCTGGTTTTGTCTGGGACAGAGTTAACTTTCCTCATAGTAGCTAGTGTGAGGCTGTGTTTGGATTTGTGCTGAGGAGAAGCTGATCACATACTGATGGTTATAGCTGTCGCCAGGACAGTCAAGGACTTTTCAGCTTCTCTGCTGTGCCAGTGTCTGCAGGGGCAGAAGAAGCTGGGAGGGAGCACAGCCCCAGTTACTAGCCCAGGATTTGACCTTTGGTTTAGGATTGAGATGCAAACTGGCCAATGGTCTATTCCATATCATGCATGGCATGGCTAGTGTATAGATGAGGGTCTGTCCAGAAGTCCTCTCTCTCAGGGCCCCCCTGACTCTGTGGATCTTCTCCCTCACTTTCTGGCTCCTCTCTCTCTCTGAGATGGCTCTTGGTCTCTTGGGTTCTCATCTCAGTTCCAGGATTGTAGTTTTGGGACTCACCCTGCTCCAGGATCGTTAGCCAGGAACGAGCTGGGTCTTTATCATCAAGTGGTGAGCAGTTTCTTGTGTATCACTCATCTATATATTTGTATAAATTACTACTATTATTGTTATCATTATTATTTTCATTATTATCATAGCTTAGTTATTAAATTGCTCTTATCTTAACCGACGAGTCTCTCTTCCCCTTACCCCTTTACTTCTCTCTCCCACCCCTGGAGGGGGGAGGGTGAGGAAGCGGTTGTGTGGTGCTTATTGATAGCCACGTGCATTTAAACACGACACTTGTCTGTGCCTCTTCCTTCCTCTCTGATTGTGCTTTTTTTGTCATATTATGGTATTGGATATGAGAATAAACTTTTTACAACAAAACATGTCTGTCGTTTGTTAACCTGCCCCAAAGTTATTACTATCTGTGTGTGGAAACAGAGGAGTCTACTTTGTGAAGGTATTTCCCTGTATGCTTGAGCTTTAAAAAATGGCCTAATGGCACAGGTCTGTGTCATGTCCTCAAGAAAGATGAAGTCAGCAGTCAGAAAAGGGAAGAGAAGGATGCTGAGGGGATATGATGAGAAGAGCTACTCTGGCCATCTTGCGGTAAATATTCGAGACCCCATGTAGCATAGCTGCTCAGAAGTGTGCTGGGCCGTTCCTCATGAGAATATCTGGAAATAGCTTAGAAGGTATAGAAATAGCCTTAGGTTTGTGGAGGACATGTTGTTTTGTTAGCAGGGGTATGTATGTGCCTGGAGCTGTGGTTAGGGACTAACTGGGATTTACAAAAAGCCCATTTGAGTATGGCATTTTTGAATATGGCTCCATTATGATGACTTCTCTAAATCAAGACTAATGACAGCTGTGAAATCAGCTCAACAAACACTTGTCATTACATTTCAGAGCTAATATTTAATTCCCAAAACCCATTATTGACTATGGAGCTTGTTAAGTGCCTTGTACAAAATAAGTTTGTATGATGCAATATTGAACAAACTAAATGAAGTGATTACTAACATAGTTGTGTTTTCATCTTGTGCAGAAGAGATTTAGGTTGCAATCATTATCTGGAAAAATCAGGATTTGATTTGTATTTGCTATGGTTCACCCTGTAACATTGACTATATCTTTGCCAGGTGAGATAATTTCTTGACCTGATCTTTAAAGTTTACTGTAGCTCATTGGGATAAGCTTGGCTTCAGGATGTATGCAGTTCTTCAAGCTGAAACAATTCCATTCTTTCACCAGGTGTGTTTTTGATTAAAACCCGGTTTTACTGTTAGTGTGTATTTCCTGTTTTCCACCTGTCTTAATTCCCAAGGACTCCCCTAATATGATGGATTTACGGAGAGACCTGTTAACATAACAATAACCTCAGCTTCCCTCTCAGCTACTGCCTGTCAGCACACACACCAAAGCGATGCAAGGTGGTTCGGGTTCAGAGACGTCTCCTTCTCCCTGTTTTTTATGTGGCCAGGCTTTTGCACAGGCACAGTTGAGATCCGGCTGTCAGCTGTGCACAAGCTGAGCCAGGAGCCGACATCTGCAGTTTGCTATGAGTGACCGCAGAGAAGCAGATGGACAGGTATTTGAGGGTAATATCAACAGGACAAAGCAGCTTGGACAGAGAGCTTTCCTCTCTCAGCAAGAATTCCTGGTTAGTGAAATACAGCTCTGCAAAAATCATAACAGATACTGTCTTGAACCGTAATACTGAGGATAATAAAAGTCAGTTATTGGGTGATGAAAGTCTGTGGTCTCTCTGCTGGTGTTAACATGAAGGAAGTTTTATTTCTTATTTAATTCTTTTGGCTTTTCTAATGCATGAATCAAGTGGATTCCCATACATGACCTGTATGCCAACCTTTCTGAGTTCAGAATTCTCCCTAGGAGAAAGCAAAAAAGAATTTGAGAAAGGACAAAAAAAAAAAAAAAAGCCCTTCAATGTGAATTGCAGGTACAAGTGATGTGGAAGGAGACAGAAAGAGACAAGATGAAAACCAGTCAAACTCTGTGGTGATTGATTTAAGCAAACTGTGCCAGCCTCACTTTAGAAGAGTTTCTTGTCCCATCTCGCTTTCTACCATGTATTGAATACATGACTGTTCCAGATTTTGAGATACCTGTCTTTCGACAAAATATAGAAACTCCTGTTACATATCAGGCTTCTTTGAGTGAGATTATTGGGTGGCAGCTGGGATAGGTACGTGGATTTCCACGTAATGCTCTCAGCTGCCATCAGTTGACCCTAGGTGAGCTGACTATGTGCTTTTAATATCCATTTGCTATGATGGGAGAAAAGACTTCCAGAAAAAAACAGGTCATATTCTGAAATGATCTGTATGAGCTCCCACAGTCCACCTCTTTAAACACATTCAAGCCCAGCAAGAGTCATGCATCTTGAGAGCACACATCAGCCTGCTTGAATATCAAACGCACTAGAGGCTGGGTCGTCAATGATTCTTCAGTAAAAGTTTTGTTAAAAATCCTATAATGCTGTGTCACATCACTTTTTCTCACATTGATTTTGACTAGGATAAATAGATGAGTAATGCATTTGCGTGGTGTCTGATGTTGCCTGACACATAACAAGCAGCGTTATTCATGTCGCGGAGAATACATAACCACAGACTACACTAGAAGAGAGGTGTCACTTGAAAAGTTGTCTTCCCCATCACTGCATTTCCCTCCTTTGCACTTGTGTTATTAACCATTAGATCATCTTTGGAGGAAAACTGTTAGAGATGCAGGTATGACTAATTAACAGAATACATTGGTCTTGCCATGGGATGGGAATTGTGAGTTTTTTCATGATACTTTCCTGCTCAGACTCCATTACAGCTGTAGGTTGCAGGAACAGACTTCGCAAAAGTCTCTTGTTTCTGATCCTCTGTGCTATGACTGCACGGAACAATTCAGACTAACCTGAGATAACAGGATCTGGTGCAGTGTAACTTATCTCTGAGTGGCTCAGAGGCACGAAACAGACGGAGTTTGTCTCCATGTTACTCTAGAGGTAACCTGAATTCATTCACCTACAAAAGAAACAAAGTGAACAAACAACTTGATAATGCCTCACACTTTGAAGATTGCTTCTAGATGAATGTCTTACTTCTCTGCAAGCATAAGTACAGGGCTGCTTCCCTGACATGTGATTAGATTAGAGAATCTGTTTCCTCAAAAAGGATTTTTAATTTGGTGATATCTGGTATGTGCACACAGTTTTGAACAATATTCTCCCTAACATCTTTGTTTCACCATTAATTAGAATTAAATACAAAGGTACAATTTATGTTCAACACACTCAGTTTGGTTCTCTTTCCTAGTTTACAAGCTAGGTTGATATTTCTATGTGAATGTGTTTATTATTGTTATTATGTTTACAGCAATTCAGTAAATTATTAATGTGAGCCTGTGGCACCTCAGCTTATTTGTTAGGTGGATTCACTTGCAGTTCATAATTTGTTGATTGTGCTCAGTAATTATCACTAACTCACCTGCTATTCTATTATTACCTGTGCCTGTATACTACCTGGACTGGAGCTGATAGACACAAGCTGGCTGCACAGACCTTTCTGTAGCAGCTCTTTGTAAGCCTGTACTAAAGACATATTCATACAGGTGCTTATGCAAATCATTGAATGGAGTTGCTCTGCTCATGCAGCACAGCATTGTTGTATGAAAATTTTTGTTGCTGTCAGAAAGCTGCTAGTTGTCTAGCAAAGGGGCTTTGAACACACACTGCATTCTCCATCTTGTCTTGCCTGGAGGACAGTAAAAATATCAGATACAGGAAGACTCAATTTTCCTTCTTTCAGGGGAGCACTTTACATCAAATAGAGCTAATAATGCTTTTTTCTAAAATATTTTATTATAATTTTCTACCTTCTACCACTACCTTCTACCGGCTGGGGGGGGGGTTCTACCGGCTGGTGGAGGGGATATGCCTCTTTGCTGGTGGGGGTCAGCCCAGCTGAGCCTACGGAGCTCATCTAACACCTTGAGCCAAGAGGCTCTGCAAGGGAGACAACAGTGCCTCTCTGAGTGTGGTCTGTTGCATCAGAGACTGGATTTTCTGGGATGGAGATCTGAGGGAACAGTGGTGTACTGTTCAGGGGGGGATAGCTGATGGGGATGTTTGAGTGAGGTCCCCTTGGAGACTGCCTGGTGCCTCAGGTGGAGGTTCACTTTTGTTCATCCTCACATTTTTGTGTGTGTATCTTTCCAGTTTTCTTTTTGTTTTGTGGGTTGATATTTAAAGAGACACATTTGAAAACTCCCTTAAATTAATTACACATCCCATAATCCAATTTTTATAATACTGGCATGAATATCTCTGCTGCTAATGAAGGTGGGGGGTAGTTTGGGAAATATTAGGCACACCAACCAACCTGCCCTCCTCAAACCAGCTCAGTAGCTCTGTTTGCATCGCTGAACTTTTCTGTAAACCTTACCAGCTAATTAGGATGCATTAGAAATGACAGTATCTGTTGATTGTAGGGTTGAAAACCAGAGATTATAGTGTCATACAACACCAGGCAATATGTGAGTCAGTCGGCCCTTTTTGAACGCTCTTCACATCTGGCTGGCTGTGAATGGACCCACTGTCCAAGGGGCTGCTGCTGTAGTACCTGGTTCCTTATGTACTAATTACAAGCTCTGAATGCAGGAGTTAGGAGTGTCTGGGGACTTGTGGCTGGAGTTCACACGGGCTGGTGAAACAAAGGATGCCCTGTTCCTCGTTACACTCCTACACTTAATTAGGAAGTGAGTTTGTTGATCACTGGCTGCGTTAAGAATCACTCATTTATAGCAGAGCACTTTGTGATTTTTTTGTGAAAGTTTATTTAAATGACATCTTACACTTTGGCCATAAGGGACATGCCTTTATTTTATCTGAGTTTAAATATGGCTCTTGTAGTCTCCGGGTCTGACGGAAAGAGAAACAGGGGTGTTTTGTTTCACGGGGCAAGCAGGGAGGAGGGAAGGCGAGTCCAGCGGAAGCGTTTCATTGCAGGGCTCAGTTGATTGTTTTTGGGACTGGCGCATTGCTGTGTGAGCGCCGGTAAACTATTTAGAGATTTATGCTTTGAATTTAGAGCAGAGGGGTGGCGGTGATGGCAGTGCCACTCTCCTGCCTTCTGGGAAGGAGTTCAAGGTCAAAAGCATTTTATTGGTCTGACAGCTTGTCAGGATGTGGAACTCTGCCAGGTCTGTGAGCTGGGGCAACGATTTCCCTGCTCCTACCACTGGCTGTCTTGTCTGGAGGTCAATGAGACAGAGGTGGAGTCTGCATGGGGTCCATTGACATTCAGAGATGTTTCATCCTTTGAGAAGCAAACGCTGCAGATGACCTTTCAATGCAGCTTGTGTTGGGAGTCAATTGCTTCTCCTTCTCTGTTACAAGGATGCCATTAATATCCAGTGCCACTGTAGGAGCTAGCAATTCTTCACTGCTAGAGCTAGTGGAGATGAATGATGGACTGTTTTCCTCGCCCAGAAACAGAGTTCCTGGGCTCTGACACACAGTGACAAGGGAATAGCAAGAAAGCAGAGTGGAGAAAAGCTTTACTAGAGGAGCCAAAAGTGAGATAGAATGGAAAAAAACAGAGGCCCATCTGATTTTTCTATAGTTGCTCTAACCGGGATTAATCAGGCATTTATGGAAATAAATTTACTGTGATCTTTGCTCATATCCTATACATCATTGTTATTTGATTGTAGACATTTACCCAGGCACTATGCCTCCGATCTCAAAACTATTATGTAAATTCTCCTAGCTGCATGCCTGCAGGAAAACAAGCAAGCAGTGTTGCAGGGGAGATGGTGGTTGTTTCTTGGAGGTCTATTTGTAAGGAAGCTTAGGTTTAGTGTACATGAAGTCAGTTCACTAGGCTGAATAGAAGGTTTAGAGACTGGAGGAAAGGAAAAATCCTATACTGGTGAAAGGAAAAGAGTCTCTTTTTCCTAAATTAAATTAAATTAAATTAAATTTCTATGGTGTTTTGTAAATTGCCTCTGACTTTTACACTCACCTTATGACAAGGACTTTTTGAGGTTTTAACCTCTTTTCTGAGATGTGCATATTGCTATGCTCTCACCCAAAGGAGCAAAAATCAGCAGATAACAGCTTCAGACTCGGTGGGTAATAGTTGATCCTGAGCTTCTTCTCATATAATGTTTTCCAGATGAGAGACTGCAAGTTTGCCTTGCTTAGAGGAAACTGTTCGTTCAATCCACACAGAGTGCTTGGCCCTTACCCAGAAGTGTGAGTGGATTCTTTGTTGCTACTGTTGTTTTCAAATAATATCTGTGTACTGGGAAGAGTGGAGAAAAACAATGAGATTAAAAACCAAACCAAACATGTTAATGTGGATGGTGTGCACAAAGGTTATTTTCAGCAATAAAACACTATAGTACTCATGTGAATCTAGGCAGGTAATACAGTGTTTCCGTTTGTTCAGATGTGTGAAACATTTGCAGATTATCACAAGGAATTATGCATAGCTAACAATCCACCACGAAAGAATAGTGGAGTATATGATTATGTTGCAAAAGTCTTGCTTCCAAAAAAATTAAGTTCAGCTTGGAGTCTATAAACATTTACAAATGCATTTAACTTCATTAAATGGCAAACAGCTGCAACCTCATTTACAGTTATCCACTGTTCTTCCTCTTAAAAGAGCTCTTTTGATCACTAGGCACATGGAGTTTAGATCTTCCTCGGGTCCACTCCTAACCAGTAGAGAAGAGGAAACTGTCCCCTTTGATTAGAAGAGTGCTAGTGGAGGACTTGATTCTCTAAACACAAACTTGTATGTGAGCTTCATTTAACAGCATGTCCCACTGCTTCTACAGGACTGGTCTCCAGTATTGAATATAAAACATATAAAGCAATCGAAGTAAAAGAGTAAAAAAAATGGTGGAGGAGTGGGAAACCAAATATTCTCCCTGTACAATTTTACATGGTCTTTAAACCTGTAGACACAGCAAAGGGCTTTTCTATGATGAATGGTGACTCACTTAAATTGTCACAGTGTGCCACATGCCGATGATTGCTAAGGTGGTACTCACCCTGATGAGATTCCCTACCTTCAGGGGGTTTTAAACATTGGCCCACTTCATAATGAACCTCTCCATAACCTTGTGTTACTTGTCTGAAGAATCAGATATGGGATCAACTCCACTCAAACCAAGACCCATCAAACCTCCAAATCACTCTTAATGTTTTCTTAACCCAGCTGCCAGCTGAGACATGAGACTACTGTGACTAAGATCCTCTTGACCTGAGCCTTCAGTCCAGCATGAATGTAATTGAGAAGGCCAGTTGCTATCACTGCTGGCTTCTACCAACTCTCCGAACCAAGCAAAATGATTCTTCTTGCTGCTTCTAGTTCTGAGCTGACCAATTCAAGACACAGAATCATACAATCACAGAATAGTTTGAGTGGGAAGGGACTATGGAGGTCATCTAGTCCAACCCTCCTGCAGTATGCAGGGACGTCTTCCACGAGACCAGGTTGCCCAGAGCCCCATTCAACCTGATCTTGAATGTTTCTGGGGACGGGACATCTACCACCTCCTTAAATCTTAAATTGGTACTATTGTGAAGAAAACCATGCCTGGATCATGTCTCAATCACAAACACATTGTGTTTCAATATATTTCATGCTGTTTAAAAATACCTCTTTCAAATACTTCCTTTTCAAACGGAACACCGTGCCACTCAGCTTCCCATTATATAGTTTCACCTTTTCTATGTGATTTGACCCATCGTGTCTACAAGCATTTGTGAGATACAAGGATAACATAAGAATAGACCAAAATGGGAAACAGCTAGGGATTGTGGCATTTACCTCTTAAAAGGGATCTTGAAGCAACCCTAGAGGAGTGCCCTAAGAGCCAGTTGCTGTTCTGGAGTTAATCTCTCTGCCTCAGTGAAAATGTCCTTCTTGCCTTCTTCTACAAAGCAAAATTCAAAATCTAAAGCACTAACTTTCTATTAGATCCTTGTTCTTCAGATATTGCCTAGATACCAAAAACACTGCAATCTGTGTCATGATATGACAGTTCCCTACGTAATTATTGATCTATGCTTCTATGGTTCTCATTTCTGAGAAAAACCCCTGTGTATCATGTAGGACCAAGCAGGCCCATTACTCTTAATTTCTCTCAGCTGCCCTTTAACTGTAAGCATTGGTTGGGCGCACCTTTGGTTTTGCTTTACATTTCCAGTTCCGGATTTGTCAGAGAGCTCTGTGAAAAAGTTTTGGGTAAAATCCTGTGTGACATAAGCAGAGTTTCTATTATGTGAGGGCCTTGACTGCTCTCTTGGAGATGTTTTTGGACAATGGTTTTACACACTCATCTTGTACATGTGCTTCAGTGAACCCTTCCTGACATATTTACCATGCTGCCAGTGGATGTTGTCTACACGCAGTAAATCTCAACACCATCCAGGGAATCCATCATCTCTTTTACAGGAGAATGATTTAAAGTTGTGTTTCCTCACATGTAGAATAGGAAAGAGCAGTATTTCTGAACTGTTGTGGAGTGTGAACTGAGGGTCACTTCAAATGAATGGCTACTCTACATGAAGCTGGGAGTTAAGCCTTCAATTAAATGTAGTTTCACCAGAGAAGCTTTGCCTTTCCATCTGTTCCTTGGCTTTAGATTTCTAGTATTTCATTGTGTTCATATTGTCATGCACCACTATGTCTGGCACAGGTATTAAAATGTCTGGGTGTGCAGGTTCCACAATCCTAGCACTGGCTTCATCTTTCATGGGCTGTAATACTTGGTTTTCTGTATTTTTATTGTTACCACTGTAATTGTATTGTGAGGGCTCTTACTCCAGCTCTGGCTTGTTAAATAATAGAACATATCCTTGTGTCTCATGCCTCTGCATCTGGAAGGGATTTAAACCTCTTTTTTTGTCTGCATGTTTTGGCTGAGCTAAGATTTTCTCTTGAAAGACTCTGCAAGTTTCAGGGTATGGGTGTATTATGCAGAGTTTGCTTTCATTAAGTTGTGAGTTATTACAGCTTTGTTTGTGCTTGGGGTGTTGAGAGTCACGGAGGCCAGCCGGTTCCTTTTAAACACTAAGGAGTACAAACAGCACAGGAATATGCATCTTGATTGATGTAGCTGCCGCTGCAGCTCACATGTAGGGTAAGTCTACATTGTTGTGTTTCCTAAACGGTGGGTTTCATAGACTGTATCATCCCATGGTGGCACCTGGTAAAAGGTCAAGAAGTAATAAAAAGAGAACCACTTGAATTCTGCAAAATAATAAAGAATATTTTTCTAAATCCTTACCTGCTTTAATCACTCAGCCATGGTCTGGCCTGCTTATTTTCCACCACTCATCCAGAAATTACCTGAAAAAGTGTTTTATTTATATGAATATATTAGAAGGGTTCATTCTTACATAAATGTTAGTATTCAATGCACACAAGGCAATTTTCCTGTAAAACCTGCTTTTGGAAGATGTCTTGCCACTACCGTAATTTGTCCTTCTAGCCTCAGCCAGAAGAAGCAGAAATGCGAACTTTCTTCATAAATTATGGGTGGGAAGACTCAACTAGTCCATAACCTATCTAAACAATATTTAAAGTCTTTGCAGTAATATTAGCCTAAACTAATTTTAACATCCTCATGAGATGAAGCTCAAACAGAACCCTTGGTCAATTTATGTTAGGGGTTAGTCACTCGACTGTTTTTCCCATTGACTAGCCTACATTTTCCTTGACTAGATATAACCACTCTCCTGCATGTAAAAGACTTCTCTACAGTAGACATTTACACTGTTGAAGCCATTTTACTTCGTTTTCTGCCATCTTCTCTATGCAGCATTTTTTCTCCCAGCCTTTACAACAGGCTGTGCATTACAGGCATTGCAGACTTGTCCTCCAGGCTCTTGCTGGTTGGCTGGCACCTTCCTCAAAGCAAAATGCTCAAAAATGGACACAATGTTTAATCTGAACCCTTATCATGGCAGAGTGGGTTTGGGGGATTACATCATGTGTCCTGTCTTTGGCAGTCCTTTTGGACAGCCCCTGAGGCTGTTTGTCTTCCAGCAGTGAGGCATCATTGACTCATGTTCAGCTGTGGTCCAGGACAGTCCCTAGCTCCTGTCTACACAACTGATCTCCAACCAGTCGTTCCTTATCTTCTGTTTACACAGTTGACTGGTTTCTATATATGTCTTATACTTTTACTGTTTACATTGTCTTGTCTTCCACTTATTTCAGGCAACCTTTGTGGTTGTAGAGACCTTCTAAAATTTGAGCCCTTTCTTACAAACTGGTCTATTTACAGTCTGATATAGTCTGCAAATGTAGCTGAGATACCTTCTTTCACTGGCTAATGCACATGATAATGCCAAATATTGCCAAACCCCACACAGACTCTTCTGTAGCTGATTTTGTACACTTTTGTTCATGAGCTGTAAAGCCTTTGTAATACCTGGATTGAAAGATACATGTGGCATACCATGATTTACTACTGAGTTTGCATAATGTATTTATGTTTAATTCATCAATATAAGTTATGTACCAAACTGGTCCTTCTCCAAAACATCCACGTGTTTTTTCTTTCCTTTAATTGACTTCTCTTTAGGAGCAGCATTTTTTTCCTCCACATGTTTCACAGTATCGTGAAGACAATGGAGGTTTTTTTTCCCTTAGTTTTTTGGGCTGAGCAGACTATAGAGGGGGAGGAAAGTTTCCAGCCTCTTAAAATGAGGATGAACTACATAGGTTGCACATAGATCATTGTTCAATAGAGGAAATATTGTATGCAAGAATAAATGATTGCTTACTGAGTTTCACTCCTTCCCAAGCTCCCAGCTTGGACTGTAAACCCAGTAGCTCCTCTTGCATTCCCAGCCCTTGTTTCATGGGTTTTATGGGACCCGCTTCGCGGAGTGTGTGCTCAGGAAAACAGAAGACACTAGAAGTTTCTAGATCACAGCTGCACGAATAACCCTATCTGCACAGAAATACACGCAGAGACAGTTCAAGGCTTCTCAGCACCACAAGCACAAATTAACTTTCCTGACCTAGGGCTGTGAAGCAGGGAGCTAGCAGAGACTGGGGGAGAGCTGGGGAACAGACCATACTGGAGCAGGAACAGAGCTCTCTGCTCCACAGAGGCAAGTCCTGCTGCTTTTGCAGCTGCTGGGGCTGGGCTGGCTGTGGCTAGGTGGGCTTCCCTTTCCTCCAGCGCAGCCCTTTGCACCTCAGGCTTGGCTTTTCCCTCAGAGACAGCAACCAATCTGTGACATTGGCCTTAAACATGGTGGGGACACCAGGGTTTTGCATCCTCACAGCAATCTGCTGTGCTGAGCTCATTTTGCTCATACATCAAAGTTAGCCCTGAACATGTGTGGAAGACCTGATTTGAAGTGCATAATTTTTTTGAAAACCATATTTAAGATGGAATTGCTTGAGAGTTTATGATGTTTTGCCTGGTTACAGTTGAGAAAATGGTCGATATTATTAAGAGTACTTCCTCATTATCAGAGGTTCACATTTCCACATTTGTGTTGTTTTGCTGAATATAGCTCTCTTCACAGTGGTCTGCACTGTCAAAAGACCATTCACTTTGTCTGAGCTGCCCTGGGTTTTATTGGCTTAGCTGAAATGAGCTTCTGTGGATTAGGCCAAAATCACTTGCACATAAATATTTTTCATGTGATTAACCCTGTGGGCAAATTCTGTGAAAACACATGGACTATTGAAGGCACAGCTGAGGGCATTCACTCTTCTTGTAGAGTCATGGGAGTGTAAAAATGTAGTGAGGACAACCCCTTGTTCTTGTTGCAAAATCTCTGGTCTTTTCAGGTGGGAAGAGCTCCAGCGATCAGTATGGGTGTTACCTTTCTGTGTGTACCACAAGGTTTTAACAGACACTTGAATTTCAATAAAAGTATCAATAATTTTTGTGTATGATTTATTTAGTTCTTACTGGGAGAAAAGGACCAGGCTATAGTCATGTTCATGTCACCTAGAAGTTACAGTAATAATATGCCTTCATGGATTAAATGTGGGTTTGGACTGAAGATGAGGATCATTACCTTTTATTATATGGAAAACCAGTCTATGAAAGAAAGGACAGTCTGAAAAACTTTATGAAAAATCTTCTACCTTACAAAGAAGCATGCATTGTATTAATGCAATGACTGGGCAAATACATAGCAAGATGTATGCTTTTTGGAGACCTTATTTAATGACTTCAGTGATTTCCCTCTCAGACAGAATATGCCTTAATGATGAAGCTGAAATCTGTTCTCAGTTACCAGAGTTACTCCAGATTTAACATCTGTGAGAGAGAGTAGTTTTGAAACAGTCTTTTTAAGGCAATGGACAACCTCCATTATCTCCTGTGAAGATTATGTAACTTCATCATCGAACATGTAATTGAAAACACTCTAGAGATGAGATAAGTGAGGTACATTCTAATATGGATCTGCAGACATCTAGCAGTCTCTCAAGGACTAGCAGTGATCAGCAAACAGCAGTTTGGAAATATCTTAATCTGTTTATTGAATTTGCATAGTTGTCCCACTGGTTTGTGTTGTTTCATCTACTACACTATACCTTTTTTCTTGCAAGTATCTCAAAACTTCCATTTACTTGAGTGTTAGGGAGATCTCTCTTCAGATCCCATTTCTCCAGTATTTTTAGTCTAGAAAAAAAGTGACTAATACTGACACTAAATAGACAAATGGCATATCAGTTTGAAATTTGCAAAGATATTTCACTTTGGCAAAGATGTTTTTGCTTGTCAATGAAAAAAGTTCAATATCTTAAAATACATTTAACTTCACTGAGGAAATAAATATTTCATTTCAACTTTTTGCTCCCTGACTGAAGCCTCCAGATGAAATGGGTTTGCAATGGTATAAAAGTGTAAATTCTCCTTTGGAAAAAGAAGACAAAAAAAAAAAAAAAAAAGAAAAAAGGAGGAATCGCTCAAAATCTGTGCTGGGATTCAGGCTCTTCAGTATATTCATAAGTGTTATGAAAAAAAAACAAGAAGCGACAAAATTAAGTTTGCTGATATGCAAAAGGTTCACAACAGCCGAATCTAAACCCATTTGTGAAGATTTTTGGGAAGATTTTGTGAGACTGACTAGTAGATAGCCTGGTGAAATTCAGCCTATTTAAAAATCCCTCACCGCACACATGCTAAAGAGAGACTCTTAATTTAGTTATTGTCACCCAGAAAAAAAAAAAAAAAGCTTTGACAATCAGTTTGGGTAGTTCCCTAAAAACTGAACTCATTGCTGCAGGACATTATGGAAGCCAGATGTAGAAATTAATTCTCTAAGGGCTGAGCTATGCTCATGGGATGTATCTCATTTAAAGGCTATTTAAGACTACTGCACCTAGGCAGCTATTTTGGTCCTTAAATGCCAATTGCTGGAGACAACAGAGGATGTGCCAGGAAAGGTAATTCTCAGTGACTAATAAGGTTTTTTCTATACATAGCTGTTCTCCACATTACTTGTATGCATGTGTTCCTAAGGCATATGCAGTCCACTATCCTGACAAGATGACTTCTCCGGATGAACGGCCATTTTCTACTTCTAGGGGCGTTATCTGGGATATTCTTTTGTCATACATTCCCGAAGTGCAGTGTCCCCACCAAGCAGTTGCAGCCACAGCTGGAAGAGGTCTATCAGGGAGAACACTGTGCAATCTGATAATTTCCAGTTTGGGTCCACCAGAGGAAATGTGACCCAAAGTGGAACTCTGTCAAGTTTCAAACCCACTTGAATGAGAATCATCACTAAATAGGCAAATTCTAAAATGACTTTGAAAGCTGTCTGAGATAATACATAAATATTTGTCTTCATTTCCAGCTGAATTATGCAGTTGCAATCTGCGGAAACAGAAGCTGGTGCAAATTCAAGCCCTACTGACTGGACGGTCTTCTTTTTTTTTTTTTTTTTTTCTGTTGCCAGTGATCAAGAAAATTCTGGATTTACTCACTCCTAAACACTATATCCTTTGAGATACTTTGAGAGATACTTTGAATGGCTTCTGTCCTTCCAACCTATATATTAATGATATATTTAACCACAAAAATGCTGAATTGCGTAATAATATTTCTTCAGTTATGGGTAATCAAACTTGTTTACCTGCCAAATATAGTAAGATGTGTTATAACGTGACTATTATTGAGAAATTATATATTGTTCTTCAGAAAAAGAATTATCTTCACAAAATCTGGATTTTTTTCTTCCATTCTTCTTCACTTCTCTTCTTCTCTTTTTCCCCTTGTTAGTGACATTTGGGAAAAGTGAGGGAAAGGGAAAATGATAATTCAGAAGCTTAGGAAAACTAAACATTGGCAACATTTTTTCTGGTTTAGAAGGAA
>NW_010120955.1:40683-83667 GCF_000699245.1 Pterocles gutturalis
AAAGAGAGAAAGAGAAAAAGAGAGAGAGAAAGAGAAAAAGAGACAGAGAAAGAGAAAAAGAGAGAGAGAAAGAGAGAAATAAAGTAAGAAAGAAAGAAAGAGCACCAAAATCCTGGAACAGCATTGGTTTTTATTAATGGCTGTTTTGTTGGAGAAACTATTGTTCACCTATAAAAAAGAAATAGTTAAACAAACTGCAGATGGTTCAGTCTTAACATCCTCACTTAGTTCCAACTGTGCCTCAGAGAATTGCAAATGGAGCAACTGTTTACACAGGTTTTTTCCCTCCTGCAAAGAAGCAGCACCAGTGAAGTCATGGCAGCATTTCCCAATCCTTCCTCACACAGGATTCCTCCAAGAACAGCTTAGGTGGATTAGGAGCCTGAGACTAGAAAAGGACAAAGTCAGGAGGCCATGGGGTTCTCCTTCATTTCACATTGCCCTGTTGAACTTAGGTTACCAGAAATCCCGCTTGGTGTACAACTGTGGGTTCCACTTTCTTCTGGGAGATGCAACTTATTTGGTAAAAAACCTGGCGGCATAGTTAAATCCTGTGGTGATCCCACTTGTTGACTGACTCAGAGAAAAAAAAAAAATCATCTCAGTAAAGGAAACTAAACGCAAATTTTCCTCAATTTGAAGGGGACAAAAAAATGGCCCCTTGCCTTTACTTGAGATTTAGTAAAGAAAAGTTTCTATGAACAAAACATGAAGGAGAATATCACAAATATGACATTTTTCCTCCTTTGTTGCAAGTGGCACCAAAGCCTGGGGTGGTGGGTTGGGCGGCAGTCAGCAATGTGCATGTAGGCATACAGATCCTGTTCTCCTGCCCTGTGATTTAGGTGGTGGTGGGATTATAAGATTGTTCTCAGGAGGCAGGTGTTGGAGAGAGGCTAGAAAGTGTTGGTTCCTACCCTCTAATCCCTTTGTGGGTCTCCAACACAAAACCCCATGTGTTTTCAACCTCTCCCAAGAAGAGAGATCCAGGAAATTTCCCAGACAGACTTCTGTATTGGGTTAGGGTTTTGACTTTACAGCAGTTTAAAATAACAGACTTTTTAGAAGTAATAATTTCTTAACAAACTCTAATAAAAGCTTTTTTTCTTCTTTTTTTTTCTTTTTTTTTTCTTTTTTTTTTTTTTTTTTAAGCTTCAGTATGTGGCTGTAGATCTTTCAGGTAAGATGAAATGCAGGGGGGTTTTTATGGGTACTGTGTTCTGAAATTAATTTCCATTAGTGTATGTAAGAATGACCTTTAGCTTGGTTTTCATCCAATAGCTTGTGAAGATACAGCTGTTTTTGGTCATTTTTATGAGTGAAAATCTAAATAATGTTTTACATCTATTAGACTAAATAGAAATGAAATTTGGAAGCAATTCAATGATGCCAAAAAAATAGAAGGATATATGTAGGAATGTAAATTATATGCAGAGATGTTATGGTTGTAAGAATAAGTGAGAGCAGCTGTTAAAGTAGTGGGAAGCTAGTGCTGTGCTTCATTTGGCATTGAAGACTTAGGCCAGCTTTCCTTGGGCATGACTATCACTTGCAGGGATTCTAAGCTGATGGATCCACAATGGTGTCACTGAGCTACATGATCCCACTGGTGGGTCCTGGGGTAGCACTGTCAAATGTGTAGCATGCTACACCGGAACAAGGCAGTGTCTCATTCATGTTAGAGAGACTCCTATGAAAGGTTTCCATCTTGAAAGTGAGTACAGGGACTTATTACTGTAACTGCTCAGAAAGAAAACAATTGCAAAATAAAGTCATTTAAACCTTCTTAAAACTAGTTTCTGCTCTTTAACAACAAGAACATTTTTGGGAGGTATTATGTGGTTTTAACTGATTCATTCCGTTTTAGCCTTTAGTAGAATTGTTTGGGAGGAATGGGAGTAAGGATGTTCATTTACTAGCCCAGAGTTCATCGGATTAATTTTTTTTTTTTTTTTAATAATGGACCAAAAAAATCCTACTTGAAGACTGTAAGTCAAAAATATATACTGCTTCTGCCAAAAATCTGTCTTTACATGTGTCAAACTATGAAATATAAAATACTCCACAATGAGCTGAGACTTTCAGGAGGATGGTATAAGTAGAGCCTCAGTTTTTGCTGCTGCAAAAATAATCTTAACTCCACTGTTAACAGGGGAGCTGGAGAACTGTGACTCTGGCAGAAAGGGACAGAATGTCCAGCTCTGTTTTTTCTGAAATGATCATTACATTAAATTTATTGTTTATGACTTGTTTATTGCTGATGTTGATTAACCATCAATACTTGGGAGGGAATGAGCAGAGACATCACTTTTCATTTAACTGGATATTAGCATATCAACTGAAACAGTTCTGGAACTGCAAACCCATACCCAATGCATGAAGGAATGCCAGACTAAAGGTCTATTTCCTCCTTTTCAGTCACATGCACTATTCCCAGTAACCCAATTATATGGCTTTCTTCACACTTTATCCATAAAACGATACTAACACATCAAAAACAAGTGAATCTTTACATCCTGCCATTTTATAGCTTATAAAGACAACTTTGCCCATCTTACCCAAAGGAGTGTGCAGCCAAAAACAGGACAAAACCAATGAAAAAGAGAAGCGTGTGTATGTTTCTGGCTCTGTATATGAATTATGACTATTCAAGGGAAAAAAAAAATTTGGAATGGTTGCCAAAAACCAAGTGTGTACAGGGACAGCTGGTGTTTTATGCTGGAGTTTACAATGCATTACTGTTCAATGAAAAAGGAGTCCTTTACAACAGCAGCTCATGCATCACATGATACATAAGCTACCCCTGAATACAGAGCATCTTCTTCAAAAGAAATGTCATTTTCTATTGAATTTGCTACTAAAAGAACAGTAGGTGATCTAGCTAGAGATGTGCCATGGTGTGGAAAAGGTCTGATTCCAATGTTTATAATGGTTTGGTAGTGGACCTACCAGCTGCAACGATCCTCTCCTTCCCATTGCACTGCTCGTATCTCAGCACTTTTTTCTCTTTTCAAGGATAATGGGCTTTCAAACCCAGGCCAGGGTTTACAGATTTGGCAAGAGCAAATAGCTGTTTGGGTGCTCACAATGAGGGAGGAGAGAGGAAAGAAGAAAAGGTGGGAGGCAAGCTGAATCGTTGCCCAAAGGAAAGCTGGCACTGGTTGCGCCCAAAAATTATTTTAGGGCCTTGAGTTTTCAGAGAAGGTTTGATGCCTAACCATATTTTTTCCATAAAGGCCAATCAAGCTCTGTTGGATGCTCAGAAGGTATTTCCCCCTTTGCTTATTTTGTATTCTGACTACCTCCAGAAATGGTAATTATGGGTGTAAACTCCATGCTTCTTCCCTGTGACTGTTGAAACACAGAGACATCGAGAGTTATCTTGGAATAGAGGAGAAAGAGTGGGAGACTGGCAAGCAAGACAATAACAAGGTTTAAGACAAACAAAACAAAAAGTGTAAGGGAGGGGGACAGTTAGGACAAAAATATTAGGTGATTATAAAGACTACTGGGAGCACAAGTACTGGATGTTCAAAACAGTGTGAGGTCGTGGGGGCAGCAGCAAAGTGAGGTATTTGTTTGTTCTGTCCATTACGGTTTAGCCATGAGAGAAGATCTATGCCTCTCCATGTGCAGAGGGCAAATGACCCCTGCAGACAGCCCATAAAGCTTGCATTGCTGACCCATCCACGCTGCTACCTCCCTCTGTTGGTCCCAAATTTCATTCAGGTTTGCCTCCCTTCTGCAGGTGCAGAAGGGTGTTGGCTGAGATTCATCACTCACCTGAGCTGCCTCATTGAACCTAGGATTCCTTTACCTTTCTGCTGACTTCAAGGACGTCCTGCCTAGGTTCAATGCAAAGCAAAACCATGAACCCAGTGCTAACCTGTGTACTGCTTCTAGAGACAACAGTGTGTATGCTGTTTCTGTACTTCTATTTTATTTCTGAGTATATCCTCAGATACTTTTATTTCTCTTTCTAAACTCTGTGATTTTGTAAGCACAGAGGGTTAAAGCTTGTGATATTACAAGCATTCATGACTTCCTTGTATTATTCATAACATTTAATTTTCTTCCAATAGTTCCATGAATCCTTGAATAATGTGATTGTAACTACTGCTTAACTTTGGTATTGCAAAAAGTACCAAATGGTGGAGAAACTCTGAGCATGTGGATTGCAGCTTCAGAAATGAGGAATAGAAAATCTCCTATATGATAAATGTCACAGTAAAACGTGATTGAAGAATGTAGATGCAAAATGTAATGCCTTTCTGAAATCATCTAGACAGCTGAGAAGTACTAATTTTGCTGTATTTCTGAGCCATGCACAGGATTTGGCTAAAAATGTTGTTGTTGAACAGCCATGTTTAATAGTAATCACAATGTAGTCAAATTCATTGTTTTTTGTTGGTTTTGTTTTTGTTTTTTGTTTTTTTTTTTTTTTTTTTTCCCAAGGAAAAATGTAGTAGGGTCAACTAAAAGAAGATAAGTTTAATTAAAATGAGGAAGCTTCTTAAAAACAAGTGGAAATGAACAGCCAAAAGAGAAAGTAAAATACCTGCAGGTGGTACGGCGGTTTCTAAAAAAGGCCCAGTGTAACACATAACTGCCTATCATGAAATAAAAGAACTTTGAAAAAAAACTCAAAGGAAAAAGACAATTCAATAGTGGTGTAAATAAGGCTGTTTGGTAAGAGAGGCTATCAGAAGTAGAAAGAAACTTTCTTTAAGGAGCTGAGTCTGTGCCCGAACAGGGAAACTAGAAAGGATTATAAGAGAGGGAGGTTAACGGGAAACCTCTATCAAAAAAAGAAAAGAACAAAAAGGTCTCAAGGAAGAACTTTTAAAGGCAAAAAAAATTAATAGTAACCCCTTTTTACAAACACATATATCTTCCAAATTGTCTTCAAGGCCAGTGGAAGATGAAAGGATAATGGAAGCGCTTGGGGAAGATAAGGACCAACACAAAGTTAAATTAATTGTTTGTATCAGTGCTCACAGAGGAAGAGCTTAAGAAGTTTCTCACAGCAGATGAGTCACAGCAGCTCCCTCCAGTTGTGGTTTTATGATAGGCTTGAGTGGTTCTAAATCCACACTCCTTCCAATAGGGACAGTCCTGGTCTCAGAACCTCACCGCCAGAGGCCATGCCATCCTGCTCCCTCCCTTGTGCCAGGATTAGCATCCTTGCAGTCATACGGGCAGCCAGATCAAGAAGTTAATCCCATTAATTACCAGGCATTGGGTTTAAACAAAAGAAATCAAGTATTTTTAATTTTTTTTCGTGTAGTGCACAGTTAAATGGTAGTATGGGATGCTATGGGGATCTGAAAGTCAATCAGGTTGTGAAGGCAACTGGTGAATTTGTGAAAAGGCTCCTCCAAGGAGAATAACATTTCTAAACAGGGAACAAGCATGTCAATAAACTGCAGTATGGTGTGAAGGATTTAAGGGAGAAGTACTTGCTCTGATCTTATTTATGCCCCTCCTGAGTATTTCCTGTTGACCTATGGCTGAGTAGCAGGCTGAATGGGCTTCTGCCCTGAAGATATGCCATTCTACACTTTATGGCACCAGAAGGAAACTAGAAGGAGCCAGAGGCACTTCTCTTAAAATTTTGTGATTTGAAGCCAGTCTCAGGAGAGTTGGAGATGTAGCACTTTCCCTGGTATCATGTATTGGAATGTTTCTTGTATACAGAGCAAGTATGGTGGTGAATACAGAGGTCAGTTGATTTTTATAGTATAAATACTTAACAATAACATGTTTTGATAACATTTTCATGGAATAAAGGAGAAAGAAACAAGCTTTTCTTTTTAAATCCACTCTTCTGTTCCAGTGTAGAAAGAAATTAAAAAGCATGTACTACTTCTTCAAGCAGACAGGAGGGTATCACTGCACTCCCAGGCATTACAATCAACAAGACCTGTCCTTTTTCCCTGCAAAATAAATCTTTTGATCCACACTGAGACTAAACAAAGATTTCTCTGTTTACTTTTGGAAGCACTAAGCATCAAGACAGTAACACTAGGGGATAATCTATTACAGAAACTTTCTTTGTGTCAAAGTCCAGCCTTTGTAGAAGACTTTGTCAACAAATTTTACTAAAATATTGCTATATTACCTTAGTTTCCCTGTGTCAAAAGTACATTTGTAGATGTTCATTGGAGCTTAAATGTCTTCAAAACAAAAGAGAATTAAAGGAGTAAAATCATGCATCTGGAAGCATTTTGTTTTTATCACCAATCCCCTCACAGTTAGGGACATCAAATTTCTGCATCTCTTGTGCTTGATTACTTCATGTTGCAAAAGCTTCATTACAGGGTACAAACACTCCAAGCTTAGGTAATTTTTTCATGACTCACAGCTTCCCAATGAAAACCAATGAAAATTTACTGTTAAGCTAAAAATCAAGCCTACCACACACTTCCGGGCCTAAGGTTTAAAAAAGGTATCAGCTGCAACCACTGGGCTAAATAGATTGCAGAGAAAGGAGAACACAATTGATTTCAACTACTGGACCTCTGCAAGGGACTGAGACTTATTAGAGGGCAGAAGAATGAAAGCAGATGGGAGATTTAAACTGCATGAAGTGATTTAAAGATGCATGGATGAGCCTTTTATTACATGGAGTGATTGATGATGCACCAGCAATTAAAGCTGACTACACTTGTAAGAATTAATTTGGAGGCCCAATTAGAGCTAAACTGTTACATAGTCCCAGGCTGCGAAAGAAAATCTAGCTGTTTGTCCAGGGGCATGTGAAGGTTTTGGGCAGTTATCTGAAGAAGGAAACACAGTTATGGCTGGCTTCACTGTGTTGTTTTTAGCATGTCTGCCTCTCATTTGGTCTTACGTGTTTACTTTTATTCCTTTTTAATGTAAACTGTACCACCTGTCTCAGCGTGAGAGCCAGCATGCAAGGCTCAGTAAGAGCCTCTGCAACTTTAATAATCAAACCATTTTATTAATATTATCTGCCTTGACTGAATTCTGCCTCCAGACAGGCGAGATAGAAGTATGTTGGTGCTACTGCTCGTTGTCAACAATATTGACAAATATGTTTTATTTCCCTTTGAGCCTGCACCAACAAGACAGAATGTGCCAGCAGTGTCTGCACTCAGGTCTTTCACTCTTATCTGCATCAAGTCCTGGGGGTGAGAAGCTTACTGCATGTAAATGTGTTGGCTTGTTTTGGTTAAACATGTGGTGGAAAACCCAAATTCAACACCTAGGCAGCCACAGGCAAGTGGCAACAGTATTTCCACCTTGAGTAGTGTAAATTGTTTAAGAGCTTTGTTAACCATAGTTTTGTCTGTTGTGCACTGGATGAAAATAAAGTGTAATACTAGAGTGCTCACTAAATAGATGATCAAGACTGGTTTTCGTTCACACCCTATGCCTGTGTCAAAGACCTAGTGGCCTGCTAATGAGAATACTGGACATTTTTTCTCCCATTGCTAAGTCAGTGTGTTCAGCTGAGGTTTTGAAATCCCATGAAATTGTGGTTAAAACTGTCATCCAGTGAATCTGACACTGATGTCTTCAAAGATTGCTCCAGGCATTTTGGTCCGAATTTTCCTTCTGCTTTGCCTCTGAAAACTTGTAACTCTTTACCACAGCAAGTGGGTGTTGCCTAGGGATACATTTTTGGACACCATATCCTGATCAACAGCTCCAGTACAGTGCTCTGGAGCTTTTGGGAGGCATCAGCTACCCAGAGGTCAGCTTCTCCTCCTCTTATGACAGCAGTTTGGGTTTGCAGTTTGTCAGTGTTGATCTCCTTCAGGATGCCCCCAGCTGAGGCTGTATTAGTTCAGGATTCAGTCTAAAATTTATTCCAAATGTGTGACAACCAAATGATGGTGACTTCTGATTTGTTGTTGTGGTTGTTCTAAGGGCTGTGGCTGGAGAAGCCACCCTGTAACATTATCCTCTGCAATGTTTCACAGATCAAACCTCCAAGTCATCCCGAAACCATGGGGTTCCTGCCATCTCCAGAGAAATCAAACACACTGTGAATGCAGAACACAGCAACATAGGGAGTAACTTCTCTGAACACCTACTTGGATCATAATTACTATTATTCTACCTATGTCAATCAAACAGCTTTGCATCCAAGCATCCAAGTCTTCCACTTCAACCTCTTGTGCTGAACCATGTTCTTGATTGATTCTGCTTGTAGCAGATAGTCCTGATTTTTTTTAGTGCAGTGCTAAGGCCGGCTCTTCACATTTAGATGGGATGACATTCAGGAAAATTAAGGTTTAGGAGGACAGAAGACAAGATAGATAATAAGTTTGCTGGGTCAGCTCTTCATTGGTTTCTTAAAGAGGCCACACAGCTGGAGCAGGTACCCAGAAATATCTCTAAGCATAATTTGGGCAGCTTGCTATAAACAGCTTCTTGACGCTTCCCTCACATCCCCTTCATCTCTTTTCAGCTCCTGGATGAAAGACAGTCAATCCAGCCAAGGCTACTTCATCAACAGGTTGAGACTAAGTTTCTCTTGTAGGCTGAATCTTACTTGTTGTAAGGCTTTTTACCTGCAGAGTGATTTTTTTTTTTTTTTCAATCTTTTCCTTTTTCCAGAGAGGCTACCCAATAATAGTTTGGAATTGACGCAACAGAGTGTTTTGTTGCCAGAGAGCTAACGCACTTTAGAGCCAGGATGAAGGCATTTGAACTTTTAAATTCTGAGAGTGTGCCGTAGTCTTTAAAAAACCTGATGACATTTAGGGATTATGTAACCAGTGTTAAATAAAGAGGTAAACTTCTGGATGTCTCCCACTTGCACTGTAGGGCCACATCTAATAATAGCAGAGGTTTCTTGTGATATGTGTTCTCCTTCCGTAAAGTTTGTAGAGCAACACAATGAGGTACATGCACTGAACCAACTTTAGAGGTTTTGTATAATACTAATGCCTTTATCAGGAATCTTTCAAACCTTCTGTATTTACCAAAAATATTTGCTGACATGAAACAACCATGATTTTTTTTTTTTTTCACAAAACTTGAAAACACTTTCCTCTACAAGCTTCTTGTGTTCTTCAGAGTATTTTCCTCCAACACATATTTTTATATAACTGTTCTTGCAGTCAAACCTTCATTAAATTAGGGGGCCACCTAAACCTCCATGCCCTTTCTCTGCCTAAGGAGACAAGCAAGGGATAATCAGCAAGAGGAAGAGTAAGACTCTTATATGTTTCTGTTTAGTGCCACATCCCAGGCGAGTGTCCTAACTGCCTGTATTGAGGTTTATCTCTCCCATCAGATTCCCTCCCTAAAAGCTCAGAGGTACTCCTTCTCATCCCTGCCACCTTTTGTGTATCTTCTTGGTCATCATCACCCTTTTCTTGGACCTGGGACATGTTAGCTCTGGACAATAACAATTTCTTAGTCTGTTTTGTTGACCTTATAGCCCAAAGAAATTAAAGTGGTTTCACTTAAAATTTTAACATTTGAGAATGCTGAGACTGATGTGAAATGATGAGCAAAGCATTGTGAAAATGATTAATCTCATTTCATTTAATTGTTTTTATGAACATTTCACTCATATCGACATTAGAGGTACAGAACCCATTGGGTCAATGGGTCACTTTCTAGCTGAAATTTGTACCAGTTCACTGAACCTGTTTTAATACCAAGAGAGCTAAACTTCTGACCGCACAATGGTGCTTGCCACATTTCTACTTTCCTTTCACTTCCACACTGAATTTCATGGAAGAAGTAAAATGAGTAAGTTTTGTGCTTGTGTTGTTGTTAAATTATTTGTTAGTTCAAACAGGAGGCACCAAGCACTCCTCTTGCTGTCTTTGGAGGAAGTTCAGACTCCAGTATTTGTCATGCTGCTCAGATGAACTTACTGCCACACACAAACACAACAGAGCAGATGCTGAATGCCGTTCACAGTTCCTGAAGAAGCTTGTTACATACTGGAATCAGCATGAACCTGAAAGTGGATACAGAGGTTTATTTATTCTTCTTTCTTTTCTTGGATGGCAGGGGGGGAAGACATTTCTTTCTTTTTTTTTTTTTTTTTTGGGGGGGGGGGGGGGAAAAATTTTTTTTTTTTTTTTTTTTTTTTTTTTTTTTGAACAGTAAACAAAACAAGATATTCACATTCACCTCGGTAAATGGACGGATGTTTGACTTGTTGTAAAAATAAGCAGCAGTCAATGGCTGAATGTGTGTCCGTAATAAGATACATCTATATATCACATGTGTTTTCAGACAAAAGAAGAGAGAATAAAGGCTTGACTCTAGTTCAGGAGGAGCTCCATAGAAGTCAGCAGCACCAGCTCTGGTAAGCTATTTATGCTGCTGTTTCCCACTCATGTTTGATTGCACAGGCCAAATCATAGCAGTCTGTATTACCCATTTCTAAAGTTCTCAGGAACATCCTTCTACTTTCTGCCAGCAGCATCTCATGCTTACATGTTGCTCCCCTTGCCACAAGACCACCCCCTTCCTTCACTGACATGCCAAAATCTAACTAATTATCTTCACATGTGCTGTGCCCAATGTTCGTCATGCCAATCATTGCCTCATTGTTTCCTTGCATCTTCCCTTTTGGCAGTTCTGCTGGGACAGAGATTGTGTGCTTTGTGGGTACAAAACATACAGGGTGCTGAGTATGTGTTCACAGATGTTACAGTGATGATAAAAATTCATTGTTCTAAGCCTCACGTTAGATCAGGATCGGATAAGGATCCAGCGACTTCTGGGGAGATACAGGGGTACAGAGGAGAGATTAAGTATTTTCTCCTGTGGAGTTCCTTTGTGGAAGGAGACTTCCACTGTACGCACTTGCTAGGGTCATCATCTGATGGTTTTGGTGGGACTGGTCTCAGTGAGTTTCAGTTACCCAAAAGGTAAGTACCTAGTGTAAACTAAACTTCTTGGGCTCTCTCGGTTGTTGGTGGAGAACATCATGGTCTTTCAGGGAGTGTTCCAACTTGCATATTTTAAAATGGAATATATTATCCATCTGCCACCTGGGGACTACTGAATATTGAGTAGAGATGAGTAGTTTAGACTAGAAGCTGAATTTGTAAATAGCAAAAATTGGGCTAAATAAAACCCAGCCCAAATCCCAGGTAGTTGGATTGCTGGGATCTTTACCAGACTGGAGGATTCTGTGGTCAGGGACACCAAAATTAAGCCTGAAATGAGAAATTTGGGCTAATATGGGTGAAAAATGCAAGACAGCTTGCCTTGACATTATCATTCCCATTGATTAACCAGGTGATGAAAAGCTGGAGTTAGGACCTTTCTAGAGCAACATTTTTAACCTGAAATAAATAATTTGTAAAACTAAGATCAGTTTTTCTATTGTAAGGGTTGGTATTGCTAAAAAAAAAAAAAGACAAAAAGTCAAGCAGTGCTTTTTATAAACTGGTAAAAAGAACATATTATTTTATGCCCAGGGCATTGTTGTTCCACCTTTTTCTGGCAAATGGGTATCTGAGAATTGCACTTCACGGTCTGCAATTTATTGAAACATTGTTTCAATGCATTCAGGATTTTTAGTTTTGCTCCTAGTAATGCAACCTTCCTTTCTGTGCCATGCCTAGGTAGATGCAAACACATGCAACTACCTTGTGATTTCCATACACAGGCACAAGACATACAGGTTTCAGAATATCTCAAGGAGTCTCTCAGTGGATAGCTGAGGTGTTTGATCTGCTGCAGCACACTGTGCCAGCTGGCTGGGAGCTGCAGTACTTCCAGACCAGACTTGCTCTGCAGTTGGACAGGTAGAAATGCAGGTGGAGCAGACACATGGCTGTCTGCACCTGGCTGTCTAGACGTGATGTTTCTACAAGTTATAATCTGTGTGGATGGTATCCATTGCCCTTCAAGCAGTCCCTTTGAAGACCACAACCTTCTTGTATTTTTTGCTGTATTTGTTTATAATATGGTCTCAAAGGATAAAAGGACAGATGAAATTTTGTTTCAGGACACAATCTAGCTGGCAAAAATGCAGTGAAATGGAAAGGCTTTGCTGAATGTTTAACCTCCGCGCTCTCTGGGTTGCAAAACCTGCATGGTTATGGGTTCAAAGTCACGGAGCTAAACAAACTGGTTGTATGTTATGGTTACATCCCCTTGCCTGCATGGAGTTCATCTAACCCCAACCATAAATTCCTTGGGAAGACAGGTCAGGGCTGGTTCTGATCCAGTGCAGTTTGGTTTCATCTGGTGGCTTTTGCACCAGGAACTTGGCAGCATCACCCTCTCTGGGCTTCAGGAAGAGTATCCATGACCAATGCCACTGTAACTATCTGCAGAATGTGGCCATGCAAGCTCTGCCCTTTCCTTTAGCAGGCGCCCCTTCTGTTTTTAAAACAATGAGCTTTTTGGGGGCTTTGTACATCCATTGATTATTTTTCTTATTTTATCTAATGCTCTGTCATTAATTTCTGAGGCTTGTTCAAGTTCTTTCATCCATCTACAAAACAACCTAAACTCTACTTTGAATTCCAGCATTTCTGTGTCCACCACTCATGCTGTCCTCAGAACACTTCTTCTGCTGTGGATAATATTCTTCTCCACAAGAAATAACATTATATGACATTTCATCATCTCAGATGTCTCATTACACTTATTGATCTAATTTGTTGTTGGTGTCTTTAGAATCTTGACCTCATTCAAGGTCACAGTTATAGTTTTCCACTAGCTGTTCCTTATTCCCTTCTTACAGCGTGTGACATCTTTTTATATTTCATAATTTGTCATATTCCTGACAAATGTTCCTTATGTTCTGAAGACACTATCAGCATATTTTATTTACCAGAGAAACAGATAATTGAGGAGTCTAAGTAGATAATTTATTGTTTGGGGAAAATTCTCAACAAAAGAAACTGATTTTGAGAAAAGTAGAGATACGTGGAAAAGGAATTATTAATGTCCCACATGTGTTTTGCACTAGGAAAGCTTTAACAAAAACACTCCACAGAGGGTATCTGTCTCCAGCTATGATAAAATCGATTTTGTAATCAGGAATCTTTATATTTAGAACTTGTTGGAGAGAGAGAACCTGCTTTTTGCATACATCGTGATCATATCTAGGAAACTAAATATTCTTGGTGGATGTGATCAGAAAATTAACCACAATAGTAGGTAGCAGTACCTTCAGATACCTGGTTTGCCTTCTGAATACTTTTCTTAAAGACCTTTACTGAGACTGCAGTGAGAAGAACTGCAATTTCTTCTTGTTGTGCTCTAAATTACAATTTGCACAAATGTGGAAGAGTCACAGCCTTCCAGTTACCTTTTGAAAGTGTGAAATTCCAGTGCCAGAGGCTGCCTGGTGATGCTGAAAATATCTCAACCCCCCAAGAAAAGAGTAAAAAGAAATTAGCTATTTACAAAAAGAGATTTCATTACTGACTTAAGCAGAAAGGGCAAATGCTCTGCAATGTATCAATCTGACCCTAGTCTAATAATTTGAATATAAGTGGTATTTTGCGTACGTAAGCCAACATGATGACAGCAGATGTAATGCTTTCTTATAAAGCATGTGATGTAGACTTTCTTCCTAAGCTTTGAGTACATAAGGTGTTCCTTTGTGTTTCTTCCTGTATTTGGGAATTTTCTGAAGGAGAGAAAATAAGTTGTAGGTAACTGACATCTAAGCAAATAAATAATAAAAAAATATTTTTATTTTTCAGGTAGAACTAAGGTCTTGAGTAATACATTTTCTTAACTTTAGGCTGTTGAGTATCTGACTTTGGGATATGGGTATATTTTGCTCTGTATGGAACTTGTCATGGTGTGATACTGTCATCTTCATTTTCGATGTATCCTCTGAGAAGACGGCCTTCCATTTCTGATATTTGTTATCTTGTCACCTTTGTAACCATGGCTGCTTATCCAGTGGGCTGCTTTCTTACATGCTTTGTCTTCTGCCTTCCTGAATATAAGTCCCTTCTTCAAGCAATAGATTCTGTCAATGTTTTGGCAACACCTTGTCTGTTTGGGAAGCCACTGTAACCTAAATTCCCCTGAATATAAAGGCAGAAACTGGGCCAGAATTAAGGAAATTACATTTCATGCTCTAGGTCTAAATTATGTCAGACATGATATCTGTGTATGCCCCAGTCTGAGCCTGCTATAATAAATACAATCCTGAAAAAAAAAGAAAGCTGAAATTTGATCATATTTTTCTTTGAAATGTTAATCTAATAAAAGGTATAGTTTTCTTTGTTTTGTGTTGTTTAAGGAATAACAACTACGGCACCAGGCTGAAGGTATTAAATCTTTCCTGTTCTTCCTGCTATCTCTGTGACCACATCCAAATGCCCAGGAAAATTTATCAAGCTGGAGGCATTTTGCTGTCAGCTTCACATCCTAAAATGAGCCGAGAGCAGGCTAAATCCAGCTGTTTTCTGGGTACTTAACTACATAGTCCAGTGGTGGTAGAACAGTTGCAGATGTGCAGTGTAATTATGTCTGTATGATCCTAATTATTTTACCAGCTGCCATTATTTTAGATTTTTCCAAGAAGGAGTAGTTTGTGAGCAAGTGGTGGAATGAGCTATTTTGCCTTTGCGAGATGGTGAATTTATAACCAAACTGATGACTGCTTTGGATTCTTATCAATTCTTTCAAGATTTATCGCATATTATTTCCACTGCAAATGGATTTCTAACATACAATTTGTTTATATTGTAATCCCACTGTTTTTTGTGCAATAAACCTTTAAAGAGAAAAACTGTCTTTGTAGCAGAAATTGAAAGCAGTCAGTTCAGCTATTTAAGAGGCTGGAAGTGATAAAAGTTTCTATAATTTTGAGGAATGCCATATTCATATCTGTGTCAATTGGGTCACCTAATGAAATTCAAATGGGAGAGAGGACATTATCTCTATGGGACTCATAGTGGAGGTATTCCGGATCTGGACAGGGGTGCTTCAAAACAGAGTCTCCTACTTGGGGCAAAGCAGCCACAACTGCTCTGGAAGATGTGCCTTAACAAGTGGAAAATGTTAACATGTTTAAGGTCAAGGTTTTGGCTAATATACTGGCTGATATGCCACAGGAGCAGAGTGGCATCTGGCTACTAACCCTACATGCCATGACTGCTCATCTAGTCATTACTTATTGTCACTGTTCACACTGCGGGCTGCTCAATTAAGAGCGGGGAGAAGAGCATGTGTCCGATAATGTTGGGGAATTGGTATGTGGATAAGTATTTATGAGATATAAATCTGCGTAGTCTTGTGAGTTTAATTAAGTCATTTACTTATGCCATGTCCTATTTCAGGAAAGCCTGAAGGCTGGTGTTTAAATCCACCCGTATTCACAGGAGTAGCTACATCCAGGAAGTATAGATTTCCAAAAATTAAGCTCACCTGAGAACCTTGTAATCCTTACACAATTACAACTGTGAAAAAATGGATTATAAGAGTTCACCAGACACAGATGTTCAAAGAACATTTGTCAAAACCCTAACAATCATAAAACTTGAAAAAAGGACCTGAAACCAAAAGCAAACACATAAGTGCCAACAGCAAGGACCAGATTCTTTTTGTTTTCTTTCCTCTAGTATAACAAATTTTTCTTTCTTAGTCTCCATGGTTGTAGAGCAAAGATGGGAAATGTGACCAAAATACTTCCAAAACAGGACATCTAAAAGCTGACTCAGTAAACAAAATTAAGAGAAAATATATTTCAAGTCCAATGTTGTGTTGGTAGTCTAATTCCAAAGTACTCATATTGAGTGGACAGGGACAGCAATGTTTTTCTTTGCATCTTACTCACCTGAGAACACTGATCCTGAGAGAAATATTTCAGGATATTTCAGAGCAGAAAGAGTCCCAAAACTGCAATCCAAGAAAGAGAGAAGAGCCCCAGAGTCCAAGAGACCGAGAGCTGACCGACAGAGCGAGACTCCTGAGAGAAAGGGAGACAGCACAGAGTGAGAGCAAACATCCAGACTGACCCTCAATCTATATAGTGGGCATGCCATGCATGATATGGAATACACCACTGGCCAATTTGGGTCTCAATTCTAAACCAAAGGTCGAATCCTGGGCTAGTCATTGTGGCTGTGCTCCCTCCCAGCTTCTCCTGCCTCTGCGCAGCAGAGAAGCTGAAAAGTCCCTGACTGTCCTGGCAGCAGCTATAAACATCAGTATGTGATCAGCTTCTCAGCACAAATCCAAACACAGCCTCACACTAACTGCTATCAAGAAAGTTAACTCTGTCCCAGCTGAACCAAGACATAATCAAACCAATAAAACATCATGAGCAATTTTCAAGTGAGGAGTTTTCACAAGCACTTTGTTTGGGCACCAATGATGGGTTAAATCAACTTGGTACTAGAAAGCTGACATTTTGCTTTCAAAAGGTCAGTTACAGCGTGATAGCTTCAGTGACAAAATGTTGTTGAAACCATGAGTCCAAAAAGATAAAGATACTGTGTGTGCTGTCTGTGTGCCCTGATTTACTGGAGAGTGAACATTGCAAAAACAAATCTTGAGGTATACAGGACCTACAACTAAGAAAAAGCTGCATGCAGGATGGTACTTAATAACTTTCAGTTTCTGACATACATCATGTTGAAATAGTTTCTCAGAACATTGCTCATTCCTGTTCCCAAAAATGCTTTTTACTGAGAGGAAAACTCAAAACCCAAAGTTCAGGAAATAAAGCCCGAATTGTTTCTGTCTGCTTTAGCAGCCGCTGTTCCTCATTTTCATTTCCCCTCCCTTCTCTCCTGCTTCCATTGCTCCTGTTGTTTCAGCTGCTGCTCCATTTCCCTTTCATCTTGTTGATCCCTGCCAGCAGCGAGGGTCCGAGTTCCTATTCCCCTGGGGCTGGGGGCAGCATTCCCGTGCTTTGCCAGCACTGCTGAGATGAAAAGACCATTGCGTTGTTTACCTCCTGCAGTACCTTTTTCTTTTTGGTACTTCACTCTTATGTGCAGTGCCCCCTTCTCTCCTTCTGAGAGCATACAGCATTTCCCAGCTCAGGGAGGAGAGATTGAGCAACAGGTTCAGTGGGATATTCACCTGTTGGGCGTCTGTCATGCTGAGGACTCAACATCAGGGAAGGCTGTTCAGGAGGTTTTCGTCTCCCTAAAGCTGGAGCCAGGTGTGTCCAGAGGGAGAAGATGAGCAGGATGGAGGTTGATTACTTGTAAGGATGCTATTGCAGAGCAAGTCATCTCCAAGGGACGCTGCAGGTGGAGGTCATTTGCATTCCCAACTCAAACCCACACCTCTTTAGGCAGAGGCTTGTTCCTTGCCAAGCTGTGACACCACCATCTCTTTAACCAAATGAGTAAGCAAACTGCTTGAGTTCGTAGTTCATGTAAGTTCTTCTAGACGAAAGCTCCACAGGCTTTCCATCCCCCTTTTTAGCCAACAGCAGCAACTAATATTGGCAGCTCACTGCCAGCAATGTACTTTGCTGTGGCTCAGAGGACCCTACAGAGAGCAAAATGTGGATCATGTTTTTTCTGCTTTGGAGAGCCAGGGAGAACGACTGGGTGTGAAGTCCCCAGAACAGTATAGAAAAACGCCAATTATGCAGGTGACTTTCACATATGGAGCAAAAAAAAAAAAAAACAAACCATGTTGGTACATGTATATTATTGCTCACTATTTACAAGTGTTGGAAAGTATTGATTCTGATTCTCCTTTTATTTGTCTTTTTATTAGCAATATGACAAAACTGGCAGAATTATCTGTGGTATTAAGCCAAAGTGTTCCTTTGTTTCACTCCTTTCTCTCTTTCTCTTTTTCCTTTTCTTTAACCTCCCATATGCCTATTAGCACATTTTCATTACATAATCAAATGGATAAACAGAGAAATATCAGCTGATGAATACTGAGGTTTTTATTAAAACTGGGGACTATAACTTCAGACACAAGAAAATTTTTAGTGTTAAACAAAGATGCATAGAGCCTGTAGTTATTATCACAGATAGTCTCTACGTTTAGGAAAGATGGACATTTATTTCATATCAGAGAAAATGTGTAGAAATTATGGCAAAAAATGGCATAAATAAATGGCAAGGCATGGAGTATTTTTTCTAAAAGAAGACAAATATAAGAAAATCTGTCTTGTTCATTGGTATACTCATTAAACAGGTAAAAATAGTGTAATGTACAAAAAATATTAACAATATAGTGAATGCATTAGTGAATGCGTTTGTCACAATGCAAATGTGACACTGAAAAATAAAGTTGGAATCAAACCCACAAATTCCCTTTTGCTCAAGGTAGCTAGCAAATACAACTGAGGGCCTTTCTAAGTGTTGTTTTAACGTAAAAGAAAAAAGAACATTTTTGCTTGGTTTTTTGGCAGAGGTATGAGATGCCTGTGTGGGAAACCAAATAAAGAAATTGACCAAATTGAGAGTAAGGAGAAATAAATATTAGCAGAAAAATAAAATGAAAGGCTAAGTAAAAGCTGGCTGTGAATGTGAAATAGCACCTTGAATGAAGTTCCAATTCTCATCTATGATTTATTGATACAGTCTCTGGGCACTTGTGGTTTATTTAAACAGGAAAAGTAGTTGCTATGTACAGCTACCATTGTTACTCAGCAACCTGTGGAGTTACTGAGAGCTGCGAAGGACTTCTGAAAGCAGATTTACCGCTATGCAATTAGTGGCTTCTGGTTGTGGCAATATCTCCTGTTGACAATTCTTACCTCTGATTCCCCTCCTGATATGCTTCATTACTATAAATCAAATTGTGTTATTTGCTGAAGGACCTGGAAGAATGATTTGTGGTACAAGGGTGAAAGTTTTCTTTGCTGATCTCTTTCGGGGATCAGATGTGCGGAGCCCGAATAGCAGAGTAACCTGACCTGCAATTTTAGAGGATATTGTGGAAGAATTTCTGCACTCTTAAAATCAACAGCTATTATTCAATCAAGATAATGAACCATGGGTATTAATTCAGTGACTGACAATTGTAAAGACTAAGAACAGAAGAGCAAGTATTTACAACCCGTCCTACAGAGAACTAGAGGATGCTTGTATGTTCTTGAGAACATAGCACTGAGCCTCAGGGTCTTAGCTTTGTGTATATGCTTGTGAGGGCTTATCAAACTTATAACATTAAGGAATATAACACTAAGACAAAGTATAGATGTTAAATGAGTGCTTGGACATCTACGTAGCCTAGACATTTAGGTAACCGAGAAGCAAATACCGTAGCATGAGAGAAACAAGGCAAAAACCGTGGCAGAGCAATACATGGCTTTCTGCATCTGCACTAATTACCCAGTGCTGGCTCAAGGATCTAGTCAACTTCTTCCCATGCCACCCAGATGTTGCAGACTGGAAGAATATGAACAGCTGGTGAAATGTCCCTCTTGCATGACAGTGACTTTCATTAAAGGTGTTAAATGTGGTTTTGCTCTGTGTTATTATACCTTTATTACAAATAACCGTGTGTATAGTTGAGACTTCATTAAATGATCATGGATTTTTTTTAAATTGTGATGTGTAAATAGAATTATAAGATTTGAATAAAACCATTATTTTAATAGAAAGTGCGTGGCAAGCACATAGAATATGAGACACTGGGAGTGATTCAGGTACCTAATCCTATCTCTCCAATACTGTTTCAGACACGTCTGAGTGTCAGAGGCCTTTGTTTGAGGCTGTCAAATATATAGAAGGGCCTATGGGAGACCTACACTCTTCAGAGCATATCGCCAGGACAGCTGGGATATTGTGGATGTACATATACTTTTGAACACCGTTAGATGTAAGATGTCTGTCTCTGTGTAGGCACCTGAATCTACCCACACAATCACAGGGGCTGGAAACATGACAATGAAACCAAGGTGTTGCTCCATGACATAGAATCACAGAATCATTAAGGTTGGAAGAGACCTCAAGGATCACCAAGTCCAGTCGTCAACCCACACCACCTAACTCACTAAACCATGTCCCTAAGCACCACATCTACGCATTTCTTGAACACCTCCAGGGATGGTGACTCCACAGCCTGTTCCAATGCCTGATAACTCTTTCAGTGAATAAATTTTTCCTAATATCCAGCCTAAACCTCCCCTGGAGCAACTTGAGGCCATTTCCTCTTGTCCTATCACTTGTTACTTTAGAGAAGAGGCCAGCACCCACCTCACTACAACCTCCTTTTAGATAGTTGCAGAGAGTGACAAGGTCTTCTCTCATCCTCCTCTTCTCTAGACTAAACAATCCCAGCTCCCTCAGCCGCTCCTCGTAAGACCTGAAAGATTGCAGAAGCATGCAGGGATGAGTTTTCAAAACTTGTAGTCTTTGTTGGAACAGGTCTTCTAAATGGTTAATTGACTGATATTGTGCTGCCTGACTACCCCTGCCTGGGTTTGGGCCAACAAGCTGCTCTGACCTTGATGTACCAAAGGGAGAATACACCAAGGAAGAAAGAGTGCAAGTTCCACAGCAGAATGCCAAGAAGAGAAACTGAAAAAAAAAACCCTCAAAACCAGAAAGGAAAAAGTACAGTCATAGAAGTTTATATATATAGATATTCCATATATGTTTTTTTCTGATTCATTCCATGATACGGAATTGTGAGAGTATCTTTATGTTCGTTCATTAATAAATAACAGTGTTCTTATTAGTAAAAAAATTGTGATGTGAAATAATAATCTAATAATTATTAGTCAGAGTGGTAGTCGTGTGATGATGTGAAAAACTCTGAAAAGTTGTTGGTAACTGCCTAAAAGGCAAGCATCCAGTGCATAGCCACAATAAAAAAATATATAACTTTTCCTTGGTATGTAGCACCACATGGACATTGTGATCCCGACCTTTCACTTCTTCAGTGATGAGCTCAAAGGCAAATTCATTCCATTTCATCTCCAGACCTTCCCGAGTCTTGGCATTTCCTGAGATACTGTGTCAAAGAAATGCTTAAAGAAATTCTTCAGAATTTCAGTTCCTTGCAAGTTATATTTTCTAAAAGTTCGATTTTTTTTTCTTTTTTCTCTCCTCATTTCTCTTCAGTTGAGACACTTCTCGAAGTTCTGTGCAAAAAACTGGGTACAAAATTCCAGTTGAGGCCAAACCAGTGGAGCTGCAGGACTATTTAATTTATTTTTCAGGATGCAAGTCCTTTTTAGGTGTACCAGGATAGCATTAACTGTTTTTTGTAACAGAATGTTAAACTAGTAGAGCCACCCATCCATTCCCAGACTCTGCTCTCCAACCACAAGCTCTGGCACTTGTATTTGTGCAGCTGATCATTCCTGCCAAAGGAAAGTATGGCTCTCAGCTTATTTTTTGCTTTCAAAATATCAAGATCATTTTCAGTGTACTCCTTTTCACCAACAGGTATTTGAGGATTATTGTGTGCAAACTTAATGTGCACACTTTATTCCTTCATCCATTTTGTTAAGGAAAATACTTGCCACCAAATGAAAATAGTTGCAATCTAATTAATAAAATATTGAGAAACACAGGTTAAAACTTACTTGAGACACTCTTAAAGCAAGAACCAATAAATACCCTCTAGGATCAATGTTTCTTGGCAGTTTTCAGGGAGTTCATAGTATTTTGTTCTAGAGCTCATTTATAAGAATGTTGTATGAAGTGGCATCAATTATATAGTTAAGTCATAATTTAGTTGTGATTTTTCTAAGAGTAACAAGGTTTATGGAAACATGACAAAAGACAGTTTACTTGATTTGTCTTTGTTTCTTCTAGACAAATCTCTTGCCTGTTTATGAATTTTTTTTTATTATTTTTTTATTCTGGTATATTTCCAATAACTACAGTCAAGGTGATCACCCTCTCTTTTCCTGCCCCCCTCTTCCCTTTTAAAAAAGTTACATTTGCCTTTTTCACCTCTTCTGGTGCTTCATACATGGACTGTGGATTTTCTGAGAAATAAAGATTCAGAAGGTTCCTCGTTGCATTCCCCAGAATAAAGGTCATCAGACCCACCTGCTTGAAATAATTAAATTACCTGTGTACTCTCATACCTTAAGGTAATGTCTTGCCTTGTTGTCTAGGTGTTAATTACTCTGTCATGATGCTGATTGGTCTTTATTCAGGTATTTAAACTATATTCAACTGAGAGTGGTTTAACGTTTCAATGAATACACTTCATATTGGAGTGCAAATACCAGAGCACTAACAACTCTTTTCATACGAGAAAAACTTAGTTCCTTCATATGGCTTCATTCTTGAAAGAAGGTTGTAAAAGCAGCTTAAGAGATATTCACATCTTATGTTAATATTAACCGCTACTTTGATGAACATAGTGGTGACTACAGAGGGAACTCAAAAGTGGGAAGTTTAACCTAAAGATTTAGGTTCCCATGGCCAGAACAACTATTGGGAAGTCAAACTTAACAGTAAGCATAAAGAAAACATGACACACCAAGAAAAGCCAAGACACGTAGTGTCTCATTTTGCCCGGATAATGGGCAAACTCCGGATAAGGAGTTTTTACCTTTAGATGAAGAAATTGGTGACTGAAATAAAAAAATGGTAGATTCTTCACCAGTGTTGGCATCAGGATAGGACAGCGGAAGCTGGAGGTGTTGGACAGGACCCTGCTGAAATCTCTTTTACATGAATCTTAGGAAACTGAGAGATTGCATTATAGGAGGGAATGAATTTGCACGACTCCAAAAACTCCCACAAAGGGAATAAAGAAAGACCACTGTAAAGAGAGCACCCTATCTCACCAACAGTAAATGACATAATTCCTGCACTGAATGGTACCATTGTGCTTCTGAAGCTTGATCTCATCAAAGGATATCACCAGCTGCAACATGCTTCTGCTTTCTATCTGCCAAATATTTCAACACATACTGGTCTGAGATGGTATGAAAAACTAACATCTGGAGTTTATTCAGCCACAGAAATTTTTCAAGATATGCTTCCATGTATTCTTTTAGTGTACCTCCAATATCTTCAATGGCACTGATGATTTCATAGAACATGACATAATCCATAAAGTCATGTTTCACTGTCTTATTGTAAGAAAATTCCCATCAGAGTAAATAGAAATGCTTCTTAAACAAAGCCATCCTGTAATTTTCTCTCATATTTCTTTGACCAAGTAAATGCTTTCTAACCTGAAGAAGGTAACAGAACTGACACAGTAATAGCTCTCAGAGTTGGTAGGGAAGATCAGGTTTTTCTCATGGGTAGTCCACAGACACCCATGATATTTCAACATTAGGGCCTCTTTTTATGGCAACTTGATTTTCATGCATTTTTCTACTTTTTGCCTTGTTCATGAAAGAAGTTTCTTGAATAAGATTTTTTAATATGCCAACTTACAAACAAAAAATGTGATTATAGGTACACTGAAAGAAGGATGCTTCTGAGGAAAAAAAAAAAAAAAAACCAAAACATTTTCTCAGACAACATTTGCCGTTAAGGATTTCCCTGCTTTTCACTCGAAAGAATTCCCAAGCAAGCTTTAATTAATTTGTTTACTTATTGAGGAGTGGCTATGCAAACACAGACTAATAACCAAAGAATTTGCCTAGTGTCTCGGATACATTTTGCAACCTGTGCTAACTAAGTACTGTGCTAATAGGCTAAGAACTAAAGTAACAACATTATGCTGTTAGCTATAATCAAGCTAAAAGCAGAGTAATACAAACTTTGTCTGATCTCTTCAGTCTGGGCAGATAACAGCACTTTTTAAATACGTATTTCTCTGTGAAACTAGCCACTCTCGATGCCACAAAGAAATTTATTCAGCAGAAACAAGGAACTGAAATGCTAAAGTAGGTAGGATATACAGACCATGTAGAAGATGAGTGGAATAAAAGGATTTTTTTTTTAAATAGGGCACTTACAAAAGATAGAGTGACAAAAGAAGGGCGTAATCATGAGAATGATTTGAGGTCTGTAAAAAAAAAAAAAATCCTACACTGAGAAATTTAAAGAATTTGCCCATTTATCTCATCAAAGAGAAATTTAGAAGGAAGTTTGCCTGTAGCCTATAATTAGGGTCTTTAAGTCCTTTTGTAAGTATTCAAGTGCATAACAATATCCCGTACTTGGAAAGATAGAAAAAAAATTAAATGAAAAGGATACTTATCTAATCTTTTTGCAGAAAAGATTTTCGTGATAACTGATTTTCACCACTGAAATAGCTTGCCATTGCTTTTGGACGATTCTCTGTCATTTGGGATGTTAAGCTTAGTGCAGATGCTTTCCAAAAGATATTTGTTTAGTCTAACCACATGTCATACACTATGTATCTAAATCACTGGGGTTAGGCCTCAGTCATAAAGGCTTTGTTTGTATGCCTTGTTGGTTGCATGAGAGAGGAAGAATGCTGGTGAAGTGCTTCCTGATGAACAGTTTTTCATTAAAAAGCTTAAAATGTGTAGGGTGGCAGTATGACCTTGAAGACTCAGAAAAATCATTGAGCATCCACCACTATCTGTGGTAATAAGGGAGCTAAATAGAGGATATGCAGAAATCTTGTATTTCAAGGGCTTCAGTTGACACATACACACCTAGGATTGCCAGGGGCTATTATGTGGACTACTTATCTTGTCACTTAATGTTCTTTTGATCATGTCATTGTATTGAATCTGGAAACATCTGTGTCTTGCACAGGCATCAAGAGGCATTCAGGGACCATGAGCAGTCTGACACCAAAGATTTAGAGTTGTCAGAATCAGTCACTTGTTGGAGACAGCAACGGTGTAGGGTTATTTAACTAATGGGAAGGCTTTCCAGAGGTGGTACTGTCTTGACTGCAGTTACACACGTGACTGTAGTGGAAATTTTTTCTTACTTGAATTGTCTGCATTAATGTGACTGTCTGATCTTCACATTATTTCTTTTGAGCTGCAATTTACCAAATATTTATATTCTTTCCACAGCATGAATTACGTGAAAACACCATTGCTAGAACTTTCTTAAAGTTCTGTGATGATCAAGATGATCGGTGTTCGCCAGGGCATGCCAGTATGGGGTCTGTCTGACAGCACAAGAAGGATGAAGTAGCAGTTCAAAAATATTACTTATAGGTTCCTTTTTTTTTACTTTTTATTTTTTTTTTTCCAGTCCACATCAGGAGTAACCCAAGGCATTGTTTTGTCAGCAAATACCTGTCTGTTTCTCTTCTTCCTGTGCTGGCTGTTTGGGGATTTTGAGGGGGCATTTCAGAACCACAGGAAACTTGGGTGGAAGGGCTGCAAGAAGTTGCCCCAGGGCTGTTCTCTGTGACCAATTTAATGAGGACTCCAGCAAATAGGATCAGTCTGGTAACCCTGAGATGGAAGGCTGGAAAGACACTTGATATCCATCCTGAACATTCACAACAAGGCTTTTGGTCCGTTCCCAGAGTAATCCAAGCCGAGAGGCCGTTCCACTCACTGAGCTGCTCTTTGCTTTGACCTTGTAAACAAGCTCTTTTCTTTGCTTTAGCACTTGTGGTTTTTGTGGTCTTCTTCTTTTTATTTGAAAGTGTTAGAACACATTAAAGTCCAACTCTGTCTTGACATGTAATTCCCGCTGGAAGCAGGATCTTGTACCCTGCTACTGACCTGCCCTGAAGGGAGAATTGCAGAGACAGAGTAATAAACCAAGGAAAGATCACACACCAGCCAGGCAATAGACTATCAATATACCGGTGCCAAGTAGAGAATGAGGTTGTTCTGTGTGACCCAGCTTGTGATTTTTCTCATTTCTGCAGATACAGCAGAGACTACAGAAAGTGACCATATAACCACATTAGTCAATGACCTCTCTTTGTTCTCTGAAGTTTGTTAAAGGAACTGCAGAGGTAATATTTTTGTGCTCAAGAGCCAAAAAAATATATTAAAGCCAGAGACTTGCTCCTAAAAGTTCACCAAGGTCTTTTTCTTTTGGCATGTGTCTCTGTTTCCCATAAACAGGCAGGTTAACTGGTATATCCTTAAGCTTATATTCCTATTTGAAATGATCCTCCATTAAGGGTTGGCTCTCTGGCGGGTCTTTGCCATAATGTTTTGTCATTGTTGTTGGTGTGCTGGTGGTAGTGGTGGTGGCGGTTTTTTATACTTTCATTTTGACCATCTCAGAGTGACCCCCAGGGTTTTGGTGGTCTTTCTACTACCTCTGCACATGTCAGAGAGCATTTTCTTGCCTGATCCATGTTAAAGGACTTCTCTTAGAAGCCAGCACAGCTTCAATAGGGATACTCTCTTTTGTTCTTCTGATTCTCTAGGAACTGTGTTCCCTCTGACCATCTGCCTTGCTGGGCATGTATTTTTAACAGGCTTCTTAGCTGGGAAGAGGGTTTTCATGTGCTTTCATCTCAGGTTGCACTCATTGGCAAGAACCTTTCAAATGCAATTTGGTGTAAGCAGCTGAAGCATGCTTTTTCTTCTGTTTCTTGCCTGTGTTTCTATTAAATTTTATAACCACATTGTTTATTATATATGTTGCAAATAATTATAAGCATATTTATATTGTGTAACGTACAATGCAAATATTCACATGGCTTTTGTATTAGCCTGTCTTAAGTTAATAATTGCTTCAAGATAACTGGTTAGCAACTAGTTAACTTCATCCAAATAATCAGTGAATTACACGATGGGAATACTGCGATGTCTTAATGATTACCCAGGGTCCCCACTACATTCTCCTGAGCATTCAAATAATAGCAGATTGTGCCCCACTGGAGTCAGAAAAAAGTCTCTCTGTAATAGGTAAATTTGCATGGAGCATGCCTCAGCACTGAGTGGATCAAGGGGTCTGACATGTCAGGAGAAGTGGATATCCACCTGTGTGAAGGTTTCTACTTGGTGTTTAGATTTGCTGTCCTGAGATCTGATGAGTTCCACAACCATGGGAGTAATGCAGTTTCTGTCTTCCAGTGGGGAAGAATGAAAAGCAGTGATTTGTCCTTAGGATGTTCTAGACACTCTTCTGGTATGGGGACTGTTCTGGTTCCTGGGTTGAAGATTATTAGATATTCAACTTTATTTAAGACTTTGAGTATCATCTTTCATATGTTGAATGGTGTGAAAAGTCAGACCCTGGCACTATGGAAATATAGTGTTGTCTTCATTTTCAGAGTTTGCCATTACTGCTGCCTCCAAATCTCCTCAGCACTTCCCTTGTTTTTGATGTATTTGTGACCCTGGACTTCATTTAAAGTCTTGAGGTAACAAATCTGACCACCAAAGCTGCATGAGAGGAAGAAGCTGCAGTTGAAAATACATTCTTTGATCTCTACAGTCCCCTTCTACTTTCTTTTATAATAAGAACATATTTTGCTCAGTGAAATATATTCTTATTGGTAGCTTGAATTTGCACATAACAGAAAGGAAATGTTCTTTGGTTTTACCTCAGTAACTTTTTTCTTATCTCAAACCCGGCTCTGGGAAATTTCCAACATGATATGCTGACTCTTTACAAAATGAAAAGTTAGTTTCTTAAGAATGATTCATAAATGTGCAATGCCAGGGAGAAAAATATAAAGAAAGAATATGATTTACTTTATGATATAATCATGGTATATTATTTTTACTTTTTTAATAATAAGGCAGTAGTCTAAGCAGGACAGTAGTACAGAATTAGTATGACGGTGACAGAAGATATACTCGGGTTCGTTAGTCCTGTAAAGATAAGTGGACTTGTTAAAATTTCTCTACAGACAAATGAAATGTATTATTACTCAGTATCTTTTCCCAAGCACATTAATGGAGATATAAAGGATACTATAGGTAGTATTTATGTATATATGCCAATTTTTAAATAAAATTATGCTGTCCAAGACAATCATGCCAAGGTAAAACACATTGGTCACTTAATTAATAAGCATTCTAGTTCTATTTTGTTCAATATGAATCCCATGCTGATGTTGACTTATTCAGGACAGGATTTTAATGTAGGTCCAACCCAAAAAGACCTTATATTCTAATTAGACTACATGCAAATGAGAGATGAGAAAACAGAGGTAGTAATAGCCCATAAGATTGAGCATCTTTGTTAGACCTATGATTTTTATTTCTGTAATTAGGTTTTTATCTATGTGAAGTATCATTATCACCACTGCTGACAAGCAGGGCAAAGCCTGCCTGTTAGAGCTCTGGGTTGAGCTAACAGCTCCAGACGAATAACCAAGCTGTTGAATGGATGATTGCTGCCTCCTTCTTCCTGGTGCTCATCCTCACTGCACAGCTGTCACCCAGCATCTGTGTGCATCTGGCATTCCTCTGCTGAGCAGGAACTATATGAGCTTTCAAGCATTGTGGAGGTGATACATCACCAGAAATTGCCCTGCTGACTTAAGCATCTTACTATTTGATACACAAGGAATCAGTTGTGCTTAGCTGATTTAAAAGATAATTTTACAGATTTCAACTAAGCAGAAGTCAGATGTGTTTTCAAGGTGTGGAGCCCATGGGAGGTCCAAAGTTTTCCTGCTCTCACCAGCTGAGCTAAGAGGAAACTGCTGAGCTGTAGAAACATTTCTGCTAATTTCCAGTTTGCAAGAGACGTATTTATAATCATGGTCTCCTTCCCTTTATTCACACTTTCCTCATCCAGACAGAAACTAAACTAATGTAGAGTTCAAAATTGCTCTGGTCAGGCATTTTTGAGGGGCTTCAACTTAGGATGCCACTTGACTTCCTGGATGGAAGTATATCTATTAATTTGCATTTCAGATATGTGTGTGCATACTTTAGCAGACTGGTTTGTTGTGATGACATTGCGTCTATGAAGAAGAGAGTTGCAATAAGACAGCTGTGTTCCTTGCATTAAGCCTCCTGCTGCTATCTATTTGCACAGCATGACCAAAGTCATGCTGGTAGAGAATCTGGAGTGGGTTCATCTCCAGAACCTGTACCACAAGTTCTAAAAATGAGTTATGCATGTTTATTTTCAAACAGTCATGTGTTTTGAAACATGGAGGCAACAGTTAATTGTCTTATCACTTTTCCATTTTCTTCTACTGGTTTTCAGTCCACTTTGCTTATACCTCTATTTGTGCTGCCTGTGGTAGAACACTCAAGCACTTAATGTTCTTAGACTTTTTAACTTATTTATGATTTTATTTATGGATAAAAGAGTGTTTAATTCCAACTGTCATTGCTCATCCAAAAGCAAAGCATGAAAGTGTGCAGAAAACCCCTATTTTCCTGTAGAGATTGTTTGACTGAAAATGGCAGTTGAGTCCTGATTAGCAGCACCCTATGCTTGTTATCTGTTTAAGGTTATTTGGTAGTATGTGTGATGAAGCAACTGAGTACATAGCATATACCATTGGAAAGAATCAATGGTGGCCATATCCCTGCAAAAATGTCAAAAACTGAAGGTCCAGAAGATTGAAAAGCCGTTGGACCTAGCATGACCCTTACCAATAATTTCCACACTGCTGATGGTGAAGTTGTAGCACAGCTCTCAGCTCAAAATTAGAAAACTTACTCCTTCTGGAAGTCTGGAGAAACTTGCCTGAGATTCAGAAAAGGCATTGGCGTTGCACTAATAATCTGCAAACTCATTCTGTGTCTGCATTTTAACTGTTTGTTATTGTTTCAGCTATAACTGAATTAGATAAAGGACCAGGACAAGAAGCAATGTTTTAAAAGGACAAGAAGCAATGCTAGAGTGTGTGGTGGCAGATGGTCCTGATTACAGGTATGTGTTGGGTAGACCAGGACATGAGTCATCACTCTGTTTACATGAGTGAAACCAGAGTACCAGGAGCAACATTTACAGAAATATCCAGCAGATTTAGATGATACTAAATACACATTTATAGGTTACAGTTGTTCCATCATTAAAAACTGGAGGGAAGACATTTTAAGAATAAATGAAGAGTAGATAGTTATTGTTCCATATACAGCCACAGTAGACAGGGACTCCAATAGATGGGGGTTAAAAACTAATGTGCATTTTATTTTGAGATTGAAAGGTCAGGACTGCATCAAAATTGAGTAATTGTTTTAGGGAGAAGGAGAGGTTGGACACAGAACAGACACTCACCTCTCTGTCCAGCACTGCTGAGCAGACGCCCTCCGTCGCAGGGACACAGCTACCGCCTTTGAGGTAAAGTAGTGGCAACAGTGGAAATCAAGCGTGAAATTAAGTCACAAAAGGTTAAACAGGATTCTCGTTTCAATCGTCACAAACAAGTTTTATGGTCCAGGAAACAGGACCTTAAAGGCCTTTAGCTACATTTTTAAGAGGTAGACAAGTGTGTTTCTCCCACCAAAACCCAAACAGTGTAATGAAAACAGTCCTTATTAAAATAAAGCACTTGAAGTATGTTGTCAGAACATGTATGAATCAAGGGGTAAGGCTTCGTGGAAGAACTTGGAACATAAATGTTAAATTCCCCTGAGCTGAAGGAGAGGAAGAATGTATACAAAAGAAAATTACAAATGGAGAAAAGTGAAGTGTTTTTACATTACTGGCCAAGGGGAAGCTAACTGGGGTTGATATCCAATATGGGAAATGATGTATTTTTACAAGTAATACCTCAGAGGTTGTCGAATTAATGTGTTCTTTTGCTAAAGGGTGCTTTGTGGAGCACTACAAGAAACATGGGGTTTTTTTGGTTACTATGCCTTTGAAAGTTGCTGTAACTTATTCACACATACATAAATCATTTACCTAGACAGACTGAACAACTCATCACCATAAAATCCTTCATCATGTGGAAGAGTACCTATCTTGGAAGATATGTGACAAAATATCAGAAAATATATTTTCTTGAAGAAAACTGAAAAGTGGGCAGAAGGTTTAGATACTATAATTTATACAGTTTCTTTGGTGAGCAGGTGACTTTTAGAAAAAAAAAAAAATCGCAGAAATCTCATTGTCCATTCCCATTTGCAGTACCTCAGCTCACCCAGCACCACCTCCAATGCTAGCATCCTGCCCAGGGACACCAAGACATGTACATGTTGTTTGCTCTTACAGACATCTCCCTGTCTTCTTGAACTATTGTCTGCCTTTGCATTCTTCCCATCTCTTGGAAACATCTGATGGGTGTTTACTCGTGGAAACAGAGCTTCTGCTTGTTTGTAGAAGCAAATATGGGAATTAAACCCATCCCAAACTTCTCCCATTTATCTCCTGTCATCTCCTCAGATTTCTAGTTCTAAGAAAGTACTTCCATGCCAGTGCCTTTCCATGTGCTTTTAATAATCAGTCACCATGACCCTTTCGATGGGACCTCCTTTTTTTGCTGGAGCTAGATGACTGTAAAGTGTAAGCACATGTACTGGCTGCTCTCTGTCCGCAGTTAATTTTCTTTTTTCAAGCAGGCTCTGTTGCACATTGATACTTGCAGAGAGTTAAAAGATTTACCTACCCTTGCTTGAATTACTGTCTGATTTCTAGTGAGACAGGGAAAAAGAGAAGCCTCTGAAAACGGGAAAATAGCTGCCTAAACAAGAGTCCAACATGACTGCCTATAGGAAGAAGCCACCCTTGTTTAATTGAAATATCCACAGTATTGAAGTGTCATCACTACATAGTTGACATTAACTAATTGGGGGTAACGAAGACATAGCACATCTCTTCACTCCAAATGCTACAGACTACAAAGGGCTTAGTATTTCCATGCATTAATGGCCAACTTTTTCATAATACTTAATAAATTCCCAATGTACAGATAACTTCACTCATACAAATAAAAAAGTGTAAATATTCAGCTACAGAACAAGTAATGGACACAAGATCTGAACAAATATATTAAACTAAAAAAAATTAAACAATAATTATGCAATAATTCAATATTTACAATTTCAAATTCAAAATGTTGGGGACACATTATGATTTTTTTTTTTAAATAATAAGGAAAAAAAAGGAGTAGGATTTTTATCCTGTCTTTGTCCTGTGTTTTGACTTGCTTTAGGAATAGTGTTCTTTAGTTAGTAGATTTGAAAAAAATCATTTGCAATACAATAAAAATTTGGCTGATTTAACCATAAACAACAGACTACAAAGTACAAAGTGCTACAAAGTAGTATTAGCTATCAGTAAAATGCTGCATTACAGGATAAAATGGAGTTGGTAAAAGTTCCATGAGAATCTGACCGTATTCACTTCTAATTCCCACAGCCTGATTCAAACTAAAATGTGGGCTTTGACAACTAAAACAATGCTGCAGAATAAAAAGAAGCTCTCACTAGAAGAGATGGACTTGACCATGAATATTTTAATGAGGGTGTCATGCTTCTATACCAGAGATAATAATCCCCTTTCATGGGTGAGATATCTTTTATTTCATTATGAAAGCTAAACTTGAGTATTACATTTGTTCACATTCAGTTATGGGATCCGAGTGTGCAATACTGCTTTGTGGTCCCTTGAGCTGTGCTTTGACTCACAATGCAAATGTCACACTGGGGATGGGTGACTTGACATTGACAAGTGATTTCTTGGCTTTTAGAAAAAAATCTTCTCCACATGACAGGTCCATCACACTATAAGGCGATTGTGCTCTTTCACTCTCTATCTTTCATAGCAAGACATGCCACAAATAAAATACTGCACAGGGCAATAATGTTTTCCCTTAGACACTAATAATCTTTTTATTTTTCCACTGTGCATTTGTTTAACTTGATCACTTATAAATTAACAGATTTATGAATCACTTAGGGCAGTATACTTGTACATCACTATATAGACTGATAATGCCATGAGAATGTTAAATGCAATAATTCATAATGCTGTCCTGCAGAAGCTTTTTCAAGTAATTAAGTCTCTGATTTAAATCCCACTGAAATCAGTAACATAAACAGTACTGGTTTACAGTACTCCTGCTACTCAAGTCCTCGACTTAGCTTCTTGGTGAATATAGGTGTTCCAGATGAAAAATATACATTGTGAGCAAGTCATTTCATATGTGTGCACTATTTTCATAACTCCACAGTGTGAGTTTATTGGGCCACATAATATATTAATTTTAATCTAGTCAGAGCATATCGGAATTTCAAGTCCACCATGCAGTTAGCTTGTCTATAAACTAGAAATTGTGAGCAGAGAGGAATGTGAAGTGATTGTGATACTTTGTACAGAAACAATGAAGTCAGAGATTAATGCAATTATCAATTCTGTTATTTTTTCATTTCAGACAAAATAACTACACATGCTGTTTGGAAATGCATGCAGATGTGACCCACAGTTTCTTGATAATTCTTTTCACATTTCTTGGACTAATTGATGTCAGGGAATATATTATTGATTTGAATTGGAGAATCAACTTTAAATTATACCCTTTGTTTATTATGTCAAACCCACCTGAATACAGTCAGCCAAAAGATGTAAAACAAATCCTCTGGAAATATTCTAGTTTCATAAATGTGTAAAAGGGAGAACTTCCTCATTTAGCATATCCATATGAATTCAAAATTTTGAGAGTTAGTAGTTTCAGATACAGCGTTGCAGAGATCTGCCAGTGGAATGGAGAAATTAAAGAAAAAATAAATTCAAATGGAAAACAAATACCCATTGCAGAATGTGGCCATTTTTAAATTTGTCTTTTCAGTTTGTACTTTCAATGGTATCATTATTGCAGAATCACATCACTATAACAATAAACAAACCTAGTATAAAATAAATACTGCTTACAAGCCATTAATTCATGCTACCAGTTCTGGAGAGATCTGTAGGTGCAGGTCTTAAAAATGCTCTAACTTCCTTTTTATCAGGAGTATCGCAACCAAATTTTAGGGAACAAATGGATTTGAATGAGTTACAGGGCAGTAATTAGAATGGAAGTTAAAAGACTTACTCTTCATAATAACTTTGCAAGTTACATCTAGGGCATTTCTTGTAAAATTCAAAATCCAGTAATACCGTTGCTGGATGGAGGTCTTGTTCTTAGCTCCAACATGTGTGAAAGAACTTCTCTCTGCTCTTTTTTTCAAAGCTTGCATTTTCTTTTAGGTTGTAATTCTGTTCTGAATCTTACATCAGTCTGAATATTTAATTTTCTGACAACACATATTGTAATATTGTAGGTTGAATAATGGGTACTGCCTAAATTGCCTCTGTTACCCAAACCAGGGTAAACCACCTGTGAAACTCCCCCATGGTGTATGTCCCAGTTTTTTTGCACTGGGAATTAGTTGGTTAACTGTAGACTGGATGTCAGAAGTGAGTTAATGTGCATACAGCATGGACAATCAGAGGACTAGGACTAAAAGTGAGACAGTGTAGAGATCTCCCTAGAGTACAGGCAGACTGGTTAACAAAATGCTTTGGTCTCCCAGTCGTACCCATAAGAGAATGTCAACATAACAATGCACAGGGACAGGTCCTGTCACTGCATTTTTCACTGTCTATGCACAGTGCAAACTAAAGAAATAGAGACCCAGATACTTATCACCTTAATGTCACAGATTTTACTTTAGATGAAGGTTTCCTTATAAATTCCTTGCAAGACATCAAACACATTCTGAATTAACCTTGCCTACAAGTGTGAATTTTATCTGCAGTCAAAATCCTTCCTAGTATGCTTGCAGTACTTGCATGCAGGATGAACATATACATGTGAAACATACCAGGAGCCAAGGTGTGCATTATCACATTCAAAACCAGAAACATCTCTGTTATGTATGACATATTATTGCAGGTAGTGGCAAAATACAGGACAATTCTTTCCTTGCTAGCACAAAATCTCTTTTTTCCAGATAAAAAGGTGTTGCCACTGCATACCTTCTCTGTAGCGCTGTCATGTGTGACCTTTGGCACCTCCTAAACACGAGAGGGCTTCTCATAACCCTGGAATCATGTTGAAGATGCATAGGCAAGTTAACTATTCCTTCTAGATATGGTCAAAAACATGCTGAGCAGGGGCTCTGTGCCACGTACGGATGGTTTTGTGTGAAATGCAGATGCCTCGCAGTCATGAGTACATTTTGCAGCCTCGCACTGAGGGCACCATTATCTGCCCTAAGGTCTAGTCACTGCTGAGGAACTAATAAATTTCTTTTATTAGATTTATTACTAATGTATGAGGACCTTTAATCCTAAAGCACAGGCTCTTGTTGTTTCCAATTAGGGTCGGATGGGGTCCTACAAAGGCATATTCTGTTTAAAACAATGGATATCACATAACAGTATTTTGTGTGCTGGTAAATAGGGAGTATTCCTGCTAAATAATGGATATGTGATGGAGTCTCGTGTCCAGAAGAGCCTAGCAGATCAGATCATGCAGTCTGACCTCACAGGTTTTAAATTTTGTCTAGCATCTCCTAAATGGATCGTATTAACTTGGGCTGGAGTTTTTCAGCTAGACTACTAAAACAAGGTACTAAACTGTTGCCTATCATGGGTGGGGAACGGGAGCCGACTGAGACACCTCCAAATCCCAAAAGCCTCTCCAAAGGAAGGAATGGATGGTTTGAGTGGTCCCTTGTGCTAGGGGAGTATTTAAAAACCTCCAAATGCCCCTGGCACTCTGGCTTTGAGGGAATTTCCTTTTAGCCCTCAAATCTCCTTTAGCTCTATGTGTGCAGGTGAAGGAGGAGACACTGATAGGATGGCTCACAGGTCGTGGGAGCTCTGCCATCTGCCAGGGACTGTCCGCCCCACCAGCTGCTGAAGGAGGGAGAGGGAAAATGGTAATAAAGCTGTGCACAGAGAAAATAATTTTTTCCTTGCTCCTGAGTGGACCAGGAAGGGAAATGTAGTGATAGCTGTGGGAACAAGACAAAGCAGCCTGTCTGACCTGCTGGTCTGTGAAAAATGCACTCTTAAGGCAATTCTTTTGAAAATGTTTAGAGGGAAATGGAAAAATTTTACAAATTGTCTTGTAAAGTTGCCAAATGAAACTCAGAGTTTGAAAATTACATTTTCATTCAAACTTGACCTCAAAATAAAAGTATTATACGACTAAAATAAAATAAAATATTTAATTTTATTAGACTCTTCATTTTGGCATGATAACATGTTCCATTTATTCTGAATTGATTTTTTCACCTGATTCATTTTATAAGGTTTCATTTCGACCAGAACAAAAAAAATATTTAGTATTCACTCCATTCTAATTCTTACCCCTTTTGTGCTTTGAAACCTCCACTGAAAAGCTGATGGACACTACTTGGCATTACTATTGTTTCTACTCGTTTTGCTTGCCATTCCTTTTGTTATGCAAAGATTGTACTAGCTCTGTTTCCATAGATTGACACTTAGAGCCCATTTCCAGCCAATTATTTATGATGTTCCCTAGATTCTTCTCTGAATCACTGCTTTCTAAGAAAAAACTTCTGTTTTCTAGGAACAGCCTTTCTTTTTTCCCAAATATGAACATTTATTTTTTGCAGTGTTTGCAAACATGATCATCAGAACTGTAAATAAATGGTGTCTAATAAGACTTTTCTAGCTTTCTTCTTTATTGTCATGTCAGCAGTAAACAAGGTATTTTAGTCAGAAGGTATTTTAGCTAATGTTTCTGCAATACTGACGGTTATACATAATGCTCAGTAAGAACTAAACACTATTACTATTTTGCACGTGGACTCAGTGCCCTCATACTTTTAAAATTAATTATAGCCTCTGCCAAAGGGGAGTGATCATATGCAGCCCAATGGCTTCACGTTGCTAGTTTTACTTGGAAATATACAGCACCATCCTGGAACTGAAATCATCAAAATGCATGTGTGCCTCTGCCTTCCTTGCAGAGAGGTTTCCCTTTGTTAAGGTAGGATTTGTCCCAAGAGCTGACTCTAATTGCAGAGGCAGTGGGTCTCCTTGGTGCCTACTAAAGAAACTACTGAAAAACAAGTGGGCCCATTCCCCTAAGGTAAAAATATTCCTTGAATATAGTAAAAAGAAATTGTAAAACTGTGTATGCCATCTGCCAGCCTCAGGTGTAAAAATATCACAACATCTAGTGAAGATCTGTTGAAGGAGTCAGCCCAGAGTGTGCTCTTTGAGGTTCCTTTGGAGAAATCAGAAAGTGATGGAAAGGTGATTCTGGCTGGGGCTAAGGGAAACTTCCATGGAAAGGTGATTATGGGCTAGGGGAAACCTAGATCAGCAAATCTGAAAACATGTCCTTCTCCTGAAGTAGGATCAAGGACAGACAGAAAAGATGATTGGGAAGATACTGTCAGTCCTGTTCTATGTTGAAAGAGAATTACTGCCTTCCTGAGTTAATGCAAAATAAATGGATTGGGATGGGGATGCTTTTTAGGTGTCTTCATGCACACAGAAAAGGCAAAAGCCTTGCTGAACTAGAACACGAGAGTTGCCTACAATATCCTTTGAGATGAGTGCAAGAACTAGAGTAACTCAGCTGGTCTTCAGCTGGCACTGAGTGTGCAGAGTGAACACGGTTTGTAAATAAGATGACGCTATAGCAAGATCCATCACTGAAGAACACCAGGCAATGCAGAGATGATTACACTGACATCCTCCATTCTTCCTCCTGTCTCACACCAAATGCAAGAGGGGCAGAGAGGATAACTCTTTGTTTGCCACTTTCCAACATATATTTTGGTTTTTGGTTTGGTTTGGCTTGTTTTTTTTTCACTGGTGGGCTTCACTGCAGAGTTTTGCTCAAGTCTTCTAAGAAGGGAACATTTTGTACCTCTCAGATCCATTTTTCCTTCCCTCTCCCCTTGCTCCCAGCTGTATGGCTGCATTTCCCCAGTTCTCTCTGCCCTGTGGAGTGCCCACCTAGCCCCCACAAGTTGCTGCTGCTCTGTGGACTAGAACAATGCACTTCACACAGTGCATTCACCAAACCCCACGTTTGTAAATGGTGCTCTTGTCAGACGTTTGCTCAGTCATCACTGCTGGACAGTTAAATGGAGACCAGGACAAACTGATGCTTGGTGGGTCACTCTGTTTTTCCCCCTGCAGCTTGCATAAACAGTGAGGAATAGTTTTCAGGAAGAGGAAGGAAAGTAGAAGGCTTTTATCACAATAAACACTGACTGGTAGGCTGCTCTTTTGAAACAGTTGGGTTAGGGACAGTGTGACATCCAGTTAAGACCTACTCTTTTCCATTAGGAAAAGGACTTCCATACCTTTAGCACAAACTGTATGGATTAATATTAGTGGATTTGTTAAAGGTAGTGTGCATTTATTATCCAACATAATTTGCATCTCAAAAGCAACGGCACTGACTGTGAATACAGATATTCAAATGTACACCCACACTCTTGCCCATTTGGTGATACAGAAGCAGTGCTGGGAATTAATCCCAGGCCTGGCAGGCAGAGCACACTATGCCAAGCAGCTCTTTCAAACCTGACAGTGGGTTTGGGTGCCCAAAATATCTTCTGTTCTCTCAGCTATATCCTTTTTTCTAGTAAAATCATACCCTCTTTGCAGGTCCCCAAAATCCTGGATGAGGGGAAGGGCTTTTAAGTGTGGCTCTCCATTTGGCATGAGTTTATGGCATTCACCTTATATCTAAACCAAATTAACTGCATGATTCCCCTGCCAGAAGGGAAGTTTGTGAAGTCACTCATAAACCTGCCTTGCTTCTCTGCTTTGTTCATAACTGACAAATCCACTAATATCACAAATTTGCTCTGTGCTTCAGAAAACATTGTGTTATTTCTGTATTGGTTTAATGTCTTGTTCTCAGTTACATCACTGTGAATCAGTAAAATCAACAAATATTTTTACTTATTATCTGTCACTGAGTGTAGAATTTAGATGTGTGTAACAGACATAACTTTGTTAGAACAGAACTACTAATGGTTAACATTCAGGGCAACAATGGAATGAAAGAAACTGAATATAGATCCTCCAACACCTGTGCCTAGAACTACGTGGAAACCAGATTAAATTCTTCTGCATTGCCAAAGCAAAAAGATAATGGGTTGACTGAAAGATTTTGACTTCTCTAAGTTGTAACAAGTAAGTAAACAACTTTCAGTTTTGTAAGAATTGATCACAGCTGGTTGGACCCTGTGACAGAAGCAGCAGACTTGTGGTGCATCCAAGTTGCATGTCGCACACATGGTGCCTACAGCAGAGGTTTGGTTAACACCCTTGATAACTCTTAGCGAGGAGAACCACCACTATGGAAGCTATGGCGAAGACGGTTCCTGGAAAAATTGTGTTCTTCACTGAAGTAGGAAGCTGGTGAACAAACCAGAAGAATCTGAAGGAAACCTTTGACGTTAAGGCTGAACATCTTTCTTTTTAGTGGATAAAGAAAGTTCCTTTAAGCCAAAACCAGAAGGTATTGGAGAACCCATCACAGTCCAGAATGACCCCAAAAATGGTGAGATTTAGCAACTAGGTTTGCAGAAATGAACAAGAAAAAGTAAAATAACGAAAAAGTTAAGCTTATTTGGATCTACTCCTGGAAGTAAATTTTGAGCCAAAATGAATATAGTGTGCTAAGTATGCAGCACGTATGACACAATTTAAGAGCTCACATGTATGTAAAACAGTATATCCCCAATAACATAAAAAAGCCCAAACAAATCTTACCTAAAACCATCACCATAAATCTGATCTAAAACTGACAAAAGAAAAGTATTTTCTGCATTGTCTATATGTTTTAAAGTCAATAAACTGTTGTATTACTTGGATTTGTCTATGCATTTATTTTTGTATTTTTCCAGAGTAATCATGCATATTAACAAGGCTGGATATGTTCACATTCCAAGTCATGTTTATCAAAGCACACAGGCTTTCTTGATAGCTGGTGAGTTTTCTGCAGGGTAAAGATACCAGCTATGACAAAAAAAAAAAAAAAAAAAACCAAAAAAGCTGACCTTTAACATGACTCCAAGGTCAGAAATAAAAATGACAGAACTTTGGTATCATAAGAAAAGATTTTTTTAAAAAAACTCCTTATGCAATGCTTTTTCCACCCATCTTTTATAGCTTATAATTTCTCCATTTTCTTCTATCGCTAGAATTTTATTGGCAGTCATTATAAGACTGTCTTCCACAAGTTTTTTGTGTACTTGTCCTTTGAAAAATACTTCTTTTTGAGGTGCCACTTTTACACCTAATATTCTTATAAGACCAGCTCTAATTTGCCATTTAAGTTCTGCTAAACTTAGATGGTCTTCTAACAGTATAAATAGTACTCTCCTTATTCAGGATTTTTCAGGATTTTGATTAAATTATGGTTTTCACTCGCCTTTAAATTAACATCAGCAAAATGTTTTAGTTTTGTTCCACTTCTTTTACCAAAAAAAATTAAGGAAAATATTTTATTTTTCAGCTCAGTCCTCAAGTCATGAAAATGTCCACAAATACAATTAATAGGTTAAAATAATATGATGGACTAAAGCTTACAGAACCACGTTCTAAAGTTGTGATATTTCTGAATGTTGATAATATCTCTCTCTCTCATAGCGAGAGTAGGGTCATTCAAGGGTATGCCTTTCAGAAGGAACTGAAAAATGGTCCTAAAGTAAAGACGCTGAAAGCCCATAAGAGAGAATTCATAAAGGTTCAGCTTCTTCTTGCCTGTTACTAGGTTTTGAACTTGAAATTGAAGTGCTTTGAAATCAAGACAAATGAGTAACCTGAGAGAATATCTTCTCCTGACAGCACCTTTGGGAGTACGTATTCTCACAAAATACAGTCTTGGCTTGGCTGCTTGCCTGCATTTGATGTCTGCACTGATAAGATGAGGTTGTAATATTTGGGAATGCTCTGACTCAATGTAAACAAAGTATCTTCCAAGACTACAATTGTGGAGTAGTAGCAAAACAAAAATTGTTCTTAAGGAGGACAAAAAGTACCAGTAAGAGGGACAGGAACCATGGGAAACAGGAGAGCTACAAGGAGGTAAAAAATGGCAGGAAAAGGTGAGACAAAAAAGTGGAGAAGGGAAGAAAATCAAGGTCTCAGGGAGAAGAAAAAGGACAGAATAGACAATTTAAATGCATCATGAGAACAATGTGTAATGGGAAAAGACAAGGAAAGATTCTCCAGTTGAAGATATTGAGGGTCAATTGACGAGCCAATGGGAAGCCAATGAAGGTGTTAAAGATGAGACGTGAGGCAAAGCAGCAGCAGAGAAATTGCCTTGGTTGAGATCAACTGAGGAGAAATTGTTGTTGGCCTGTAAGAAGCAAGTAGCAATTCCCCCATGGGGTGGAAGATGAAACCTCCTCTGAAAGTCTGTCTTCCAGCTGGCCACCTTCCCAGAAATGTGGGAAGAATGATCCATCATTCACTGATCTGAATGATGATGTTTAAGCTGCAGAGGAAGAGTCACTGTCAATGACCTGCAGGAGATGATGGAGCGCTGTCCCATTGGGTGTGGAGGTGACGTCAAGCCAGGGTAACCAATGGATGTCCTTGAGGACAAGACTGCCACCAAAAGAGCCCAGGTGGGGGGAATGGGCCAACAGGAGTCAACAGATACTAATGCAAAGCCCTGCTCTGGGCAGGGAGAGCCCCACCAAGGGAATGACACTCCAGTTTTGGGACCTCCAGCTCAGGAGAGACCTGGATAAACTGGAGTGAGCTCAGGGGAGGTCTCTATCCTGGTTGAGGTTGGACACCCACCCAGGTGAGGACAGGCTGTATGACAGGGGCTCATTCGGACTGGTTAGAGGGTAGTGTTAGCAGCCATGGTTTCTGTGGGGCTGGGAACAAGAAGACAGAGACAGGCCCTTCACAACAGTGTGAGTACACTGGGATTTCAACAGTTCAATAAACGAGTAAGACATCATTATTCCACACCTCATGATTTAAAAATTTTTCCATGTCCATATCATTTGTATTACACACCGAGCTACACAGCTCATGAAAGATTTGCAACAACATTGATGGAAGACTAGCCTGTGCCCTCCTTACATCAAACACGCAGTTATAATGGCAGTTACAATTGAGTATGAGACTTGAGTAGGCTGTCTGCTGTAATTTCATCAGACACTTAAAAATACATTGTAGTAATTAATTCTAAACTTACCCATGAATGTCCAGGACATTCAGAACATGATTTCCATCTGTATGACCAGCAAAGAAAAAGCTTTCACCTCCAAAGAGCTGCCATATACCTCTCACAGTGTAGTCTAGACAGCAGTAAACAATAGCATGTCGAAATCCCGCCTTTTCTTATTTTCCAGAACATGCCATTAAAAAAAAAAGCAAAGAGTTTGTTAGCCACGCTGGTCAGTAAAGCAACACTGTGCGTGATGTTTAGCATGAGAAACAGGCAGTCTTTTATTTGTATATTGCATAGTACTTGTTGGGAACACTCTTATTTTCTATCAGTGTTAGGGTTTCTGTGTTTGTGCTGATTCACTTCTGCTGAAATCAACAGAAGGAGAAGGATGGAGGAGTGGCCTGTCTTACTTTTAGTGGTGGATTATGCATTTTTGCAAAGAGCTTGATGCAAGGCTTTTTGTCTAAAGTGAATTGAAAGGCTTTTACTCACGTTGATAGCGGTTGTACCAGCTCCTGAGAAGAATAAAAGTCTTATGAAAAGCTGCTGCTGCTGCTGTGTTTAGAGAAGTAATTAATAGCAAGGTTACAGGGAGATCAAAGGGCTATGGTGGGTAATTAGAAAAGTTGGGGAAATTGCTTCTTAAAAAGCAAAACCCATACAAAAAGGAAAAAGTAAAGCTGTGCGTTGCTGTCCTCCCAAACAAAAAAAATATGTTTCTTATTTCTGTTGCAAAACGGGCTCAGAAAACAGACTATGATTTCTTTCTCTCTGCTACTTTAGCCAGTCATGGTAAAATTCAGTTATGCCAATAAGAAGCAATAAGAGCGACCTAGACAGATGACTGCTTATTTGCTTTTTCATTAGGAGAGCAACAGTGAGAGCCCATTTCACTGCAGGCAAAGAATTAGAGGATTAGGTTCATTTGCTGCACTTTTACTTTGGACTCCATGTGGTCCCCATCTGGAGCTGTCGAAAGAGGAGTGCTTGATAACACATGCTTGCCAGCTCGTTTCCACTTTGTTTTCGCTGACGTGACTCTCAGGCCTGAAGCGGTGACACAAACCCTCCCGGGACTGCTCTGGCTGCCCTGGCTGCCCCCAGCCTAGCCCTGTGGTGGGTCGGTGCTGCAGTCTGCTGCTCCACATGGACATCCATTCTTGCTTCAGGCAACTTCCCCCCTTCCCAGGCTTCCTG
>NW_010120955.1:83698-87157 GCF_000699245.1 Pterocles gutturalis
AGAGGTATCTGCCAGCAGGAAGGATCCCTTTTCCTTTGCAAAATGGTCTTTCATTTTGGATTTTGCACAGCAGGTAACTTCTGGTGGAGGGGGTGGAGTTGTGAGGGTGTTGCAGTGGAAATCAGGCTGCAAAATGAGATGCTCACAGCATCTTCCCCAAGGTCCTGCTCCCTGTCCCCATGGTTGTCTCCCATGTCAGGATATCCGGGAATGGCATTTACAGCTGCCCAGAAATGCCACGTGGGGATATAGGACCAAAACACCAGCTGCCATTTACTGGGGGCCCCTGCTACCAAAGGAAGGACTACTGTCCTGCAGCAGGAAGGGGGATGGACCCAAGGCAGTGTGTGAAGATAATGTGAGGTCTAGTTAATAAGCGCAGTCTGGGGATGAGGCACAGTCAGTCACAGGGGATCGGGCACACAACATATGCAGGAAAGACTACAGATGACATGAAAAACCACTCTTCTCTCCTTCTTTCTCAAGGAGACCATACTGGTGGGAAACATGCCAAAATTTTCCAGAGTCTTAAAGACTGAGTAAAGAGTTATTACATTTCCATGATTCAGAAAGCAAGTATTTTCAGTCTGTTTCAATCACAGTGGCTTCTCCAGGTGCAGAAGACTCTCCACATTTGCTTCACGTAGTAACTTCGAACCAAGGAGAGATGTAACATTCACAGCTGAGTGCCATTTCACTGCTCCTACAAGCAAGACAATGAAAATCTTGACAATGGGCTGCTACCCGTGGGTCTATGTCTTATTTCACAGCTGTACAAGGCACCACATCCCCTAGGGACAGGTGAAATCATCAGGCTTCCAATCTCTTACACCACATTGATGTCAGCTATTTGTTTTGTTCTCCCCTTTTAAAAAGTTTGTTCATTTTTCTCTGTTTATTAAATCTATGCTTGTGTACCACTGTGTGGTCCCGTTGTCTACCAAGGCAGGTTCAGACCTCGAGAGGCAGCTGAGTGAGACCCGAAGCTCTGCAGGACCAGGAGGTGCTCGTGCTGTAGGTTGTATTCTGACTCAACTCAGCCAGAGGCCAGGGGCTGGCCTCTGTAAGCCACCACACTGCAGTCAGAGGTACTGTATTTCCACAGAGATGTGTAACAGAGGTTCAGGCAAATTGCCACTGTTAAAAATGCCACAGCACTTTCCCTGCAACAGTAGGAGTGTTACCTCCAGTGCTCAAGCCAGATTTTAATTTGAGTATTTCACATACTACTTACCTAGAATTCTCCCGACAGTTTCAACTAGATAAGGCACTTTAAGTTTTTCTGGTCACTGCCATGTTCTGTGGTGCTGCTTTGTGTGGTTGCACAGCTGTTGCGTTTCACCTCGAGGTGGCTGTACAGCAGCTGTTGACAAAGTGATTCTACATTTACAACATGTGTAAGTGTGTTGGTGAAGCTTGTAATGCATGTTCAGCACTTTCTGGATTAAAAGCAAGAAGCTCATGCAAATGCGTTGTAATTACCATTATGTACATCTTCCTCCAAACACGCATTTGCAGAAGCATTAACCTTAATGGGAGCTACAAACATGCATCTGAAGAGGACTCTTAATTCTCTCAAGGCATAATAGCTGCATCAGTAAAAGATGCTTAATAGAAAATGGGTCTATTCATGTGAACTTATCAAAGAAAAGCTTCAGCTATTTTGCTCAATACTGCAACTTCAAAGACGTCTTCATTCATTCATGTACTACAAACCAGCCTCACTGAGTCGAACACTGAGTAAACACTGAAAGGGAGAAAATAAGATAAGGCGCATGGGAGGTTTTACAAAGAGAGAACACATTTCGCTCTTCCCACTGCCCTACATGGGTTTAAGTGCCTGACCGTGAGCCCCCAATTATGTTATTGTTGAAGTGCCTTTGAAGCACTATGCAAGCTCTAATATTCCAAGGAGTCACAGGAAAGGATGTTGTCGTTGTTTTTATGTAGCTCACCAGTTCTTAATGGACTTCATATGGTCTCTGCTTTTTCAAAGCAGCGTTCCTTATCACAACTACAGCATGGCTCTCCCTTCTCTGAAAATTCTTCATAATAAAAGTGTTGTTTCTCCCTCTCCAAACCCATATGCACATAAATCTCCCTCCAATTCCACTAAGGCATGTGAAGCAACATCAGTTAACTATTTATTCAAGTAGCAAGAGTATAAGTGTAAAAATTCACTTCAAATCAACTACATTACTGTCTGTAGTGGTATATCAGGTCCAGACCAAGCTCAGAATATAAACCTGACACTAAGAGGAGTGTGAACGTTCATCTTCAGTGACTTCATGGAAATACCCCTAGACTGCAGTATGATCATGCTTAATGGCGATTATCCCTGCTTCACTACCTCCTGTTTGTAAGACAACATCAGGAGCAGAGCCCAGGCCTGACTTTTGAGGTACTCAAATTGTATTGATCCCAGGGGAGCAAAGAACCAGAAGCAGAAAAGAGCTGCTGAGCAGCACAGTTAATCTCTTGGACTCTTTAAAGTCTCTTGGACTCTTGGTTTAACTCTCCGGGTTTAGGTCTCGTGGACTCTTGCTTTTTTGTTCACTTTTGCTACATATGGTGCATGACCTAGGGAATGAATTGACTGTTAACTTTGACTTCAGTGTGACTTGTAGAAAAATAAACTATCCATGAATAGCCCTTGACTATTTCAAAATATGATATTATTCATCTAATGACCATCTAAGGAACCTGAAGATGCAGGAGTCCATGGGACCTGATGAGATGCATCCACGGGTCCTGAAAGCATGGGCGGATGAAGTTGCCAAGCCACTATCCATCATATCTGAGAAGTCATGGCAGTTTGGTGAAGTTCCCACTGACTGGAAAAGGGGAAATATAACCCCCATTTTTAAAAAGGGAAATAAGGAAGACCTGGGGAACTACAAGCCAGTCAGTCTCCCCTCTGTGCCTGGCAAGGTCATGGAGCAGATATGCCTGGGAACTATGCTAAGGCTCATAGAAAATAAGGAGGTGACTGGTGACAGCCAACACGGCTTCCCTAAGAGCAAATTGTACCTGACAAATTCAGTGGTCTTTTACAGTGACTTTACAGCATTGGTGGATAAGGGAGGAGCAACAGATATAATCTACCTGGACTTGTGCAAAGCCTTTGACACTGTCCCATATGACATCCTTGTCTCTAAATTGGAGAGACATGGATTTGAGGGAAGGACCACTTCATAGTTAAGGAACTGGCTGGATTGTTGGACTCAGAGAGTTCTGGTCAATGGCTCTATGTCTAAGTGGAGACTGGTGACAAACAGTGTTCTGCAGGGGTCAGTACTGGGTCCAGTGTAGGAGACGTGGGCAGTGGCATTGAGGGCAACCTCAGCAAGTTTGCCAACAACACCAAGCTGTGTGGTGTGGTCAACACACTGGAGGGAAGAGATGCCTCCCAGAGGGACCTTGACAGGCTTGAGAATCACAGAATCACAGAATCACAGA
>NW_010120956.1:0-764 GCF_000699245.1 Pterocles gutturalis
TCTCAGTGAGAGAGAGATCATTTATATTTATTTTTTAAAAACTCTTCATCCACAGGATACAAGGCTTATAGGAAGTACTAATAGAGCAGAAAACCCCATTTACACAAACAACGGATATATAGCATCTTTAAGCTACTTAGTGTGTTCCTGGAGATATTGAGGAGTAAGTGGCTGGGATTTATTTAATCAAGAATCAGTATCACTGAGTTATCAGAGACCTGGATTTTTTTTTTTTTCCCCTGAGACTGAATATGCCCAAAGTTTATTCAACAGTACAGGTGTGGATCTTGAACCGGTACCCTAAAAGCTAAAACAATGTTCAACCTTTAAAAATGTTGAGGTCTCAATTTGACTTCTGTTTCATCTGTAAGTATTTTGCATTTGACCGTTTTCTGGAAATGTTATGAAAGATGTGTGGACTGACGTCTAGGAGATGGAATCTAGGCAAGGTTCCCACAGTCTTGTCTAATGTTTAATAGATATAAAAAACACAAACATTCAGAGAAGTTTGTCATCTATTATTTTTTAATGGATTAGCTCATGAAAATTAAAGTCTAGTCAGTGATTTGGGTGGATGTTTTTATTATTCGCATTTAAAGGAATAAATATAATGACATATGTCACACTTCCATTTCTATAGCTAGAATTAATTTCTTCCCCAGCCTGCAGACAAGCACAGATATTTGGGATTCCAGTTAAAAACTTTTGGGTTTGGTAACTGCATTTCTAGCAAAGTGATGGTAATAGATGATAAGATGATAGGG
>NW_010120957.1:0-282 GCF_000699245.1 Pterocles gutturalis
GAAGGTGGGCACCTCCAGGGAACAACAGCCCTTCTCGTGGGGAGCGGAGGGAACCCCAGTCCCTGTTCTCCTTCTCAGCTGCTCCCAGGACTCAGACCACCCCTCGTCTCTCGGACAGGGGATGATCCTTCCCCCCACGGCCAGCCAGCTCTCCAAACCAGGCGGGAGGGAGCAGAGCGCACCCGGTCCCGGTGCTGCATCTCCAGAAGGACCCTGGCCAAACCGGGCAGCTGCCCCTCGCCCGGCATCCTCACCCAGGTCCCGGTCCGGGGCCAGCACCTG
>NW_010120958.1:0-841 GCF_000699245.1 Pterocles gutturalis
TACATATATATATATATATTTTAATTTACCCCAATGCCTTTTCTAATGCTCAGCTTGATCATGTTGTATACAAATTAGCATGATGAAACTGAGGGGAACTGTGCTGATTTACCTTTCCTGGAAGGAGAATTCCAGACTTAATTATGTCACTGATAGTTTGAGTGTATGAAGGATCTGAGATTTCAACTGTGCTGGCAAGGAAAGGTTTACTGTTTCACTTAGGCTGTAAGGGAGGAGTGGGGGAAATATGTTAATGGATGAAAACAAAATAAATCATTACAGCAGCTTTGTAAATTGACCCTTTGGGTTTAAGTAGTCCTATCTAAGTAATGTTCTTCAGCCCTGCGTCGTGGAACAGTATTCTCTGATTTTAATTGAGGTTTTTTTTTTTTTTTTTTATTTTGGATACTCCAAGTATGAAACACGAGTGGAGGAAAACAGAGTGAATGTAGAAATACTGAGAATCTCTGTTGTTGATCTTGATGAACCTGGTTCGCCTGGCGCAGGAGCAGTGTATGAAATTATAAGAGGAAATGATGATCAGTCCTTTGAAATTACAACAGACAGAAATACAAATGAAGGAATACTGTGTGTTGTTAAGGTAAGTAAAAATGGAACTACTAGAGGAGAATTTGTGTGTCTTCAGGTGTTGCTTTAAAACCAATAATCTAGAACTAATTTTTATTCAGAGTGTCTGTAACTGTCAGGCAAATCGTGCTTTCTCCCCAATCTGAGCTCTCTTTTGGAGCAAATTGCATAATGCACTGCAAATAAGGCTAAGCTACAAAATCCATCTTCCAGATGACTCCTCAGTTTTGTGTGTGCACAATTCAAGGAATGC
>NW_010120958.1:872-10882 GCF_000699245.1 Pterocles gutturalis
TTTGTCGTTCTGGAAGAGCTTGGTGCTGGTTCCACAGTTGCAGTTGTTTAGACTTAGGGATGTAACTGAGGAATGCTTCATGGCTTGGTTTTTAACAGAAATGGGAAGTGTGGAAAAGGAGGGGAAGGATGAGCACCTCCTGCAGTCTTGTTTTGGGCTAACTCAGCGTAAAATTCTCCAGGTTTTATTTTGCAGGGTAGTGACTTCAGGTTTGTGTTTTTGGGGTGTGAGGGAGTCCACATACACTGAAGACTATTTGTCTAGTTATTTGTCATACTCAGTACTTTAGAGATGTGAGGTAGAAGGACCACTGTACCTGTACTCCAGCATGTCCCTTTGCTTCTTAATGCCTCTTTTTCATTATCTGTTAAAACTGCAATAGCAGGTAATTTCTAAGGATCAGAGAAAAATAATATTAAAATTTGAAGACGTAAATCATAAGGGTAGAGATGCCCGTTAAATTTGGTTTATTATTATGTCTTTTGTTCCTGGTAATCATTAGAGCTTTTTCTAAAGCTATGTCCCTGGTGTACAAACCCAGTTGAAATGTCTTATATTTAGTGTAATGCTGTAGTAAACTAGAGAGTATTATGACTTTAGGATATAAATAGCTCTATTAAAGGCATACAGTGACCCTGGAGAAGGTGTCTGAAGAATAAATGGTAGATACTTACTGATAAACCCCACAAGTTCAGATGTATTTGCAGTGGGTGAAGTCTTACTAGGAAATAAATGTAGATGCTAGCAAGAAGTGGGATTGACTTGTGCTGGAAGGGAAATACTTGTAACCTAAAATAATTGCCAGCTAGATATGGGAGGAGAAAATCCCCCACCACATTTAATTCTTATCTCAGTTCTGTTAGTAATTTACTGTCAGAGTGTTCATCTAAAATTTTACAGTGGTGCTGCTTACCTTATTAGGGGTAGTTCCTCAGGTTCTTTTCTTTGACTGACTTAGAACTTAACATTTTCTTTTAATTCATGTCCCTTTACTGTGTCTCAAGCTGGATGTTCCAGGAGGGTAGCTGACTTCTTTTGTAAATAAACATTGTACAGTTTTATCTGTTTAATAATTGAGCAGTGAAAGCAATACCAAGGTTTGTATTGATTTGAAGGGAAAAAACCAACACCCCACCTTTGTTGCAGGGACTGGACTATGAAAGCGCCAAGCAGAGGCACCTTGTGATTGCAGTCAACAACGAGGCACCTTACATGCTGGCACCACATTCACAGCAACTTTCCCAGAGCACCAGCTCTGTTACAGTGCATGTCCAGGATGTGGATGAGGGGCCGGTGTTTAAACCCTGTCTCTTACGCATAGACGTTAAAGAATGTGAGGACGTTGGGACGAATATTGGAAGATACCTAGCAGAAGATCCAGAAACTGGAAATAGTGAAGGCATATGGTATAAAACAATGTTATCTACTAGTTTATTTGGAGTACAGCATGGGTGGGGTATGGAAAGGAGGAAATAGTTGCTGATGCTGTGTGTGTGTGTGTGTGTGTGTGCATGCACACACATTGAGGGTATATGAAGACTAATATCGATGTATGTACGTGTATGTATGCACATAAACATGTGTATGTATATTTGAGATCTTTAACTAAAGAAAAAAATCATTCTTGACAGCTACCGGATAGCACCTGGCCAATGCAATTGGATCAGCATAGATGAAAACTCGGGTGAAGTCAGAACCATTAAAGTCTTGGACCGAGATGTAGGAGAAATGAGACGAGGTCAATGCAATATCACAGTCTTTGCAATAGACAGAAGTGAGTACTATATGTTGTCCGTATTCTTTGTGGTCTATAACAGATGTATATGTGCAAATTTAGCGTGGGGACAGCTGTAATAGTCCATTGTCATGTCTCTGGGGTAGCTCTATCAAATGCTTAGGGAATATTCTACACCAGGGAAAGCGTTTAAGAAATCAGGGCAAATTCTCAATATTTTCAAAGGTTATCAGCTCCCATTTAAAATCATTTGTTAGGTTTAAATTGAGAGATTTTCCTGTGGATTGTAATACTTTTATTTCCTGACTTTTTTTTTTTTTTTTTTTTTTTTTTAAGTCATAGCACCTGGCAGCTCTGTAGTTGACAAGAGAGAAAGTAGAGAGAGAGAACCTTTTGAAAAAAAATTGTTGACCTTGCAACTCTTACTGTCTCCTCCTCTGTTTGACTTCTTGGCATCTTGCTTTTGGAAACCCTCAATTTAAAAGGACCTCTGAGAATAGCTGTATTCACTGCTGTGTGTTATTATGTTCTTACTCTTATTCTCAGTCATCTAGGTTCTGTAACAGTGTTCGCACTATGTGTTAGGTGACAAGCTTTAGTCTGAGGGTTGTACACTCAGATTCTCATTCTAAAACAGGTTTTAGTTCTGATTTAATGTGAGTGTTCATTTATTCTTTATGATTAATTTGGGTGTATGCATTATTGTAGGAAAAGACATAGTTTTTACTTCAGATCATCTAGCCAAGGAGATTAAATACACCTTTCACTTCCCAAATGCTAAATGTAGCAAATGGATTATCAAAGAAAAATGTTAGGCTTATAGGTCACACTTTTAATTCTAAAGTATGTACTTTACATTAAAAAGGAAAAACGGACTACCTTTATAAATCCAATGGCAGGATTTAATTTGAGCCCCTATGTGCTTAAACGTCAGTCGGAGTAAAGAGCAGTCTTTTGGAAGTTGCTTTCCAGCTGAAAATTCTAACTCTGTCTAAAGCTTGCATGTTAAAATTAAATTTAAATAATATGAATTTAAATTGTTTAGAACTTCTGTTGCATATAAAGTGAACATGATCTATACATCTACAATCAGGCATCTCTAGAGAAAGTTTTGAAAGGTAGACTTGATGTAATTTCACTGTAATGCATATAGAACCATTAACCATTCCTGTGTTGGAAAAAAATGTAATTAGGAGGGAGAGCTCCTTCACTTCTTGCATGTAGACTTCGGTGACATAAGTATGTGTTACTGCTGAATCCTTCTGTACTGCATGGTGACTCAGAGGGAAGAGGACAGAATGAAGCCCACAGTGTCTCAAACTGTTTGTGTTCCCAGGAGAAGTGAGGGTAATGTAATTTATTTTCTCCTTCCCGAAGTAAAAAGACTGGAGACCTTCACTTTCTGTTTTTGACTCCCTTTGGCTTAGCTTCCTTTACCCCCGATTTATGGGCTCTTTGTCCTCTCATCCTCATGTTAGAACAGTATCGGTCCCCACACAGGCACACACACTCAACAAAATACATTGTTTGCACATGTAGAATATGGAGCTTTGGGAGATGTTGATCCATTCTACAACCAGGCAAGCCAAGAGAAGTCCCTCTCTCTTTTCAGCTAAATCAGCAGCTGCTTTCCACCTTACTTCTAAACTTGGATATTATGGTTGATGATATTTCATTGTGAAAGTTTGGACTAGAAATAAATACGTGAATATTAGAAGTCAGTGCTGAAAGTAGTTATTTTTATCTCATAGATGGCAAAACAGGCACTGGAACAATTCAGGTTGTCATCCAGCCTGGAAACAAGAATTACCCACGAATCGCTAAAACTGAATATATAATGTGCAGAGACAGAAAACCAATCTGCCTTACTGCACAGGATGATGATGAGTCTCCTTACAGCACACCCTTCGTATATCGCATAACTGACCGTAACTTGGCTTCCTCGTGGAAGATAACTCGGCACAACGGTATGTTAAGACTTCTTCCTCCTCAGCTGTAGGTTGCCAGAGGAGGCTTTGCTACCTCTGTCTTGGGTGGACTGTAAGAACAGATTGGATAAATGTATGTTGGGAACTGGTGTAGTCAGTGGGGCTAACAGGGTAGCCTTGATGATCTCCAGTGGTTCCTCAGTTTCATTTGCTGTAAAGGAGATCGAGAGTATGCCAGGAATAAAGGGGAACAGTTAAAGTACTATTTATCTTAACTGTCCTGGGTTTGAAACAGTTTGCAGAAGTTAAGAAGGTGGCACTGTTGGCATCACAAAGGCAAAGAGAAGCATATTATATTCTATCTCTTGAAGCATAAACAAGAATCTGTCCGCAGCATCGTTGGGTCAGCAATCAACTGCTGTCCGGAATTATGATCTAAAAAGATTAGGTGGGAGAACAAAACCCGATGTAATACATTGCATGAACACCTCTGGCAAAGGAAGTATAAATTCATAATTCATAAGGAATTTAAGAATTAAGTGGCCAATACTCCAAAGAACAGTACAGCTTTTCTGAGGCTGCTGTTATGGTGGAGGACTGAAAAACTGAAACTTCACCTAAAATTGATTAGTGGCTGACTAAAAAAATCCAGGCAGTTTTTTTTCTTAGTACTGCTGTCAGCCAACATGGTTTTGGTAAAGCTGAGCTGGGTTGAAGAAAACATTACTATCTCCCTTGGTGTATTTCTGTTAATTTTTATAATTTTGACAGAAGTAGATAAACAATTTATTACAAAAGGAATCACTGTTTCATGAAGTTTGCTAAGTTACAGTCGAAGGTAGTTTCCTGGTGGGTGTGAGATGATGTCAACAAGAGCAGCACATACATTTGCTGTTGTGTTGTCATGAATTCGCCTGAAAAGGGTCTGATTCTGAAGTGTTCTATCAATCATTCACTAACGAAAGGCAAAAGACAGCAAAGTCTGAGAGCAAAGACATCCGAGTGTTTCAAGGTTTATATTAGGCAATTGAAAAAACATTTTAGATTGGTAAATGTGGTTTCATATACCTCATCATAAAACAACCATTCTTTAATGTCAGTGTCCATCTTGTACGTATTTTTTCAAATTGTTTATTTTGCCCTTTAAGACACGTGGTCACTGATCATTACCACTGAGCAGGGCAGCAGACTAAGTGGATTTTATTTCCCACTGGATATAACCGTTCCCACTGAATATAGTGATAGAGCTAAAGAGTGAAAGAGGTATAAATTAAGTTTACAATTAATTATTCCAATCACACTACCAGAAGTCCTTTTAATAAATGCCAGTTCACTTGATGGTCTTTACTAGTAAGCCCAAATAGTGTAATTTACTGGAATGAATGGAAACAACTTCAGGGTTTCAATTCAAATATTGTCAGACCTATGTATAAGGTTTGCTTTTTCAATTCTAACATTACTGAAAGTATAAATCCTTCCACGTTGTAGTTTTTAAGCTAGCTTTAAACTGTCTAGTGAGGATCTAGTAGCAGTATAGGTGTAACAGAAGGGAAGATTGCAATTACAGTCACATTTCTGACAACAGAGTTTCAGGTATTGTTAACACTAGATGTGTTTTTTTTTTTTTTTTTTTTTTTTTTTACAGATAATTCTGTGTATCTTTCACCAAAGGGTGACATTCCATTTGGAACATATGATATTCCTGTAAGTGTGACTGATAATGGAGGAAAGGTAGGAGAGCACCAGATAAGAGTTAACTTCTGTGATTGCGTTACTCCAACCGAATGCAATACCGGTGGCCGTGCCTTTCGTGAGGGAAACGTTACTCTTGGCGTATGGGCCATCCTTGCCATGATCTTCGGATCACTGTTATTGCTGCGTAAGTATGCTTGTTTTTTTAGCACAAAGTGCAAAACACTTAATTTCAAAATTAGCTGACAGAACCCAATTCAAACTTGTTTCAAATATGTATTTTTTTTATTAGGCAGTCGATTATAGTCCTCATCAGTGACTTCCTGTACCTGCTTTATTTGTATTGGTATCACAGGCTTCTTGCTCTCATCTTGTCTTGTAGTTACTGTGTGTGGATTTTGTTTTATTATTTTAAGTACATGTAGTGTAAGATGTTCTGTGTGTTCATGTTAGCAAGGGCAAAAAAACTGTATTCAGTGCTTGAACTGAAAGATTTGTAGTGCTTATCAGATCACGTCTTGAAGTGAGTATAGCGAAGTTTGTGAGCTTAGTGTTGGTTTTGGGATGCACCTTTCTGTTTGTAGGTAATCCGTTTCCTGGAGCTTTTTGTGACCTTTCTTGTGTCGTGGGTTAAAACATGGAGTATCCGAGACATTAGATTTCACAAGGGATTTTACAAGAGCCAGCGTAATGTTGAAGGACAGATTGGAGACTTCCACAACAGACCAAACCTTTGAATAAATGTTGTGTTACTGGAGTTGTCCAAAGACTAACAGATTCTTAGCAGGTTGATATTGCTGTTAACCAGTGAGGCGGTGACAGTGGTATGTAATAGCAAAGCCAGGTCATTTTTTTACCAGAATCAGATGTATTCTGACTAATAACATCTTTAAAACCACCAGAGGATATGCTACAGTAACAAATGCTTCAGAGTTTTGGGGTTTTTTTTCTTTCTTTTCTTCTTTCTTTTACATTTTTTCCGGTAGTGATCAACCTGTCTTGCCACTGTTCAGTTTCCGCTAGCTGTTCTTAATCAGGTAGATAGAACACTGGAACCTGCACATGTTTTGAAGGTTAGATCCATGTTTTATCTAAACAGGGCAGATACCCAGATGCCTGTTGTAGCCCAGAGGTGGAACTTTCAGATGTGGGGATGCTCAATAGGAGGACTGTGTGAAACATCAGCTAGCTTTTTGTCATTACCTCTTGACTGCATTCCTCCTGGATAGACCCATTTTTTTATTGTGGGTGGGTTTTACCCTGTGTATCCTCTACTCAGTGCTGTCGTGGATGTTTTCTTCTCATCTGTTGGCATGAGGAGGCGAACCACCAGAACCACTGATGCAGGTCTCGGTGACAGCTGATAGCTGCAGAAGATGAATGAGCTTGAAAGTGGCTCTTGGCCAATTTCCACAGAAGTTTATATGTTCAGAAATCAAATTGCTCAGTGGGAAGTTCTTTATTTTTAAGCGATCAGCTTGAAAAGAGAAGTAGAGAGAGATTCTCTGAATGAAATGTTTAGTCCTTTGTTTAGGAGAAGTATTAGTTGCTTATGATTCTTTTATACAAAATCATTTCTTGCTGAGTCTCTATGACAACGCAAAGTATTATTGTAGGAGGAACAAGCTGAATACAAGGAATTAAATAAGATTTTTCTGTAGCATAATACTTGAAGTCCTCCAGGGTTCTGGGGACCTTTTCTGTGAAGCAGAAGTTTCTGATATTGGGACGTTTAGCTTGCATATTAGTTCCTTATGACATAATTTGATGTCTACATATTAATACATGAAGAATGTCGTATGTACAATCTTGTAGGCATAAGACATGATTTTTCACCTGGATTTGGTCTTAATTTTATTACCATGAAATTTTGCAGTCACAGTGTATTTGTAAGGGATGCTTCCATTTCTTTTGGGGATACCAAGATGTGTTTTGGAAGAATGAAACAGTTCAACAGTTTAGGAAAAACTCCGTATACTGCTGGAAAAAAATGTATATATGTACAGTTTTGAGTATGGACATTTTTGGAAATAACCATATGTGATGTTTAGGTAGTTTAAAAGGCTAATACAACAAATTCATTATCGAATGGAAGTAGATACCATTATGAGGTGAAGTTCATAATATCTTCCTCTCTTATTTCCTTTCCATAGTCATCCTGATCACAATTTGTGGCTGTTGTGGCTCAGGAGTAATGCACAGACATGTGACTGATGATTGTGCCAATCACAACTTAATCATTTCAAATACAGAAGCTCCCGGAGAAGAAGTGATGGTAAGTTGTCTATTTACTTCAATGTAGAAACATGTAATTAAGATATCCATAGCATTTCAGTTTGGGAACAGGACCACTTGCAAGTAAATGATTTGGTAAAGGAAATCAGCAAAAAACACAGGGATCATTAGATATGCTTTGCTATTTGACAAGAATTTGAAAATTCTTACTTCAAACAAGAGTTGGTAGTACCATACATATTTAAACATACCCTGTGGTTGTTAGTCCAGCTGCTTATAATTCTTCCAGACAGTGTTTGGTTGGCACTTTCGGGTGAAAATTTTAATCACTTCAGTCATTTTCAACGATAAGATTAGATGGTAATTTACTATTTTGCCTATGTTGAATGTCTGTTTATGGCAAAACATTGATTTTACTTAGAGAAGGATTTTTAAATTTAGGGGACGGTCATTTGTAGATCAGATGCAACTTCTGCCCTTCCCTTGAAAAATGACCCCAAATACAGGTGATTTTTGAGCCAGTGGAAACAATATAGTTGAACAATCCACATTCATTAAATAAGTTCTTGGCTTTGGCATCTAAACTTTTTAAAGATTCAGTCTAACATGAGCATAGTCCAGCCCAGGACTGCATTCAAACACAAGGACTTGTCTCCTCAGACTCTTCCTGTTCTCCTCTGTCCCTCACCCCTCACTTTTCCCTCTTCAAGAAAAGATTACTTTAAAAACCATTTATTTTACTTCACCTTGAAAACCAAGAAGTTCTAATGGTGACAAGTGTCAAACTTCTCATTGTGGTGCCATTATAAACTGGTAATGTAGTTTTTACTTTGTGATCCCATACTAGTTTTTCGCTGTTTCACCCAGTATACAAAATGTGTGAAGAAACAGAATGAAACTTATGTGTATGACTCTATATCTGGCTTAATAGATGACAAGTTGTTGACTTTGAAAACCAAACATTATTTTTACATGATAATTTAAGAAACTAACATAGGGGTTATAGCATAGCTTTTATTGCAATAAAGGTTCAGTTTTTGGATCTCATATCATATTTAAATGCAGGTTTTTTTCCCCTCCTTGTCATAGTATCCTTTCCAAAGACCACTTATTGATCTTTATACACTAAGTACTACGGATAGATTTTTCTTCAAAATACCACTGTGCAAAGCTGGAGAGTTTACAGTTTTCAGTGTTGACACTGTGTTCTTGATTGCTGTTTCATCTTTTGAATTTAAAAAAGAAAAGTTTAAATGTATTTAAAAATTGTAAATGTATTTAAAAAAAAAAAAAAGTAAAGGTATCCCCGCTGCTGCTCTTTTCTTAGGATCACAATATAATTCCTCTACAAACTACAAATGATCAAGGAGGATATGGAATAAAAACAGGAGACCAACAAACATTTGAAACGGTAAAAGGAAGAGGACATACTTTGGAATCGGTCAAGGGAGGTGGACATCAGACTTTGGGATCAGTCAAAGAAGGAGGAGGACAGACTGTGATGGATACATGTAGATACTCGTACTCAGAATGGCATAATTTCACACATCCTCGTTTAGGTGAAGTAAGTATTCTGAAACTTTTTTTTTGGAGTGTAGGTTGTGATCAAAATATACAGACCTTTCAAGGAAGACGTGTATTTGTGCTAGAAAGGTGGCTTTCTATTTTTGGTTTTATTTCATGTGCCCTTGGCTCCCCTGCCTCCCCTTTGGAATCTTGCCCTTTCAAAAAGTCGTCCTTTACATATTTAGGGCATAAATGTACATGACTTTCTTTTCTTGGCTTAAACTATGGGCAGTATGCTCTTTGTCATTTAAAATATTTTCTTATTTAGAATAATTACTATACTCAAGCTTTTGTGACTTTTTCTGACAATGTCTGTTTGCTTTTATTCTAACTGCTCTCTTTGTACTAATTTAAACCCGGTAGTTATCTTAACAATGGTGCAGGAATGAGTGTACAGCATAGAAACCTAGTTACTACATGCTTTGGAGATCAAAAACTCTCACTACTTGCCTAACTAGTTATGTGTAAATCAGTCTTTTAATTTGGAGTGGATTTTAGTTGCTTGACAGGTTATTCAAACAGGTTCTTCCTCTTTTATTGTTACATACAGTAGAAATGATTTCTTTATTAAATACTTATATTTTCTAGTCTTAATGATATAGACCAATCATGTGCATTTTTTGTATGTAGGAATCCATTAGAGGACACACTCTGATAAAAAATTAATCAATGAAAGGTAAATCAAAAGAAATTATTTTTATGCAATATGTTTAGGATAACAATTTAAGAAAATAATAAGGTGTGTTCTCTTCCTATGCAGAAGGTGCACCTATGCAGACAGGATGAAGAACAGAAGCATTCTGAAGATTATCTCCTTTCATATAACTATGAAGGAAAAGGATCCTTGGCTGGCT
>NW_010120958.1:10897-27320 GCF_000699245.1 Pterocles gutturalis
AGGAAGAAGAGGCACTTGACTTCCTAGATCAGCTGGAGCCAAAGTTTAGGACATTAGCAGAAACATGCATAAAAAGATAAATGTGCCTTTCACAGTGCTGAAAAAAAAAACCTGTAAATAAATGGCTGTCATAGTTTTGTGATATTAGGTATTTTGGAATTGAGAGGGGGAGAGGTTTATCAAAATTAATATAGACTGGTGAGAGTGTAAGTAACTCTTACTTTAAATGTACAACAATTTTTTTTATCTCTGCTAGACACATTCCATCAAAAATAAGGGATTAAAATATTTTTTCTTTAGACTATGTTAATATAGTAATGCTAGTTTCTACTTAGATTACATTTCCTATTCTTTGTGATTACTTAAAATGCAAAACTTGGTGTTGTCCTTTTAATTAACTGTTCAGCTTCAAAATTTTATTGTATTTGGCTTTGGAGAAGGATAGCTTTTTAACTCACTATTTCTTTGTTTTCTTTTGATTCTGTAGAAATAAAACAAAACATTACTGGTGGATATAAAATACCTTGTTAATTTTTAACTTATACAAACTGAGATACAAAACACTTTCTAATTTCTCACATAAAAATACTGATTAATACATTAGAAAACTTTATATTTTGATTGAAAATTAAATATATATATGTATTGTATATATGTAAAATAATATTCAAAAATATATTTTTCTCCTAATGGGTTACCACCCATCAAACTTGCTATCCTAAGGGATTTATGGCATCACGACATAAAGTATCAGCATTGTATGCGAGTATATATTTTTCTTTTAAGGAAATAAAAAATTTAAAAAAAATCAGGAAATAGAGATAACTGTCGTACTTCAAATGAATGCAAGATAAATCTCATGTTTACTTGACAGAAGTTTGTACCTCAGTTTCTTGTGAGTTTTAACATTCATTGCAGCAATTATGAACATTGTCAAGAGCATTGTCCAGTGCAGCTACCACTACCTTTTTTACATGCCTTGTTACAAACTTCATTAAACTGTTTCTTTCTGTAAGTAGAACTTGACAGAAGATACATCTCAAATGGATTGAGCATACACTGCATTAGTAACGTGTTTTAAAGATGGCTTTATTTGAGATGTAAAATCACACTGGGATAAACTGTTTTGAGTGTATTATGTGGTAGTTGTAGAGGTAAGCATTTACACAGATCTCTGGTAGAAATCATCTGAATCCCATTTGTTATTTTACTAGGTTAAGCATACATATACACTATATATATATATATATACACAAAAGTCTGAAATGCCTTTGTCAGATGACAGTAGCAAGACCTGAATGCTGCCGTAAGCTACTTCTGGAATTCAGCCTCTGCTTCCCAGGTTTTATATGTGTTTAATGTTTGCACTCCTCGTTAAATAATCTGTCCTCTGTGCTCTGGGAATTCTCTTGTGCCTTAAAAGAACGTCTTCCTGCCTATGAAAAATAGAAACTTGTGCAATTATTTATTTCTGTTGCTGTAATTCTGCTTTTAGGATTTGCTCTGTAAACATATGCCTTAGGGAGATATTTTTAAAAATTTACTATAGCTAATGATCTGTAAAAGGAATTATTAGTAACAACAAAGAATCATGCTGCTCTAAATTTCAGTGCACAGCTGCTGCTGGCTTTCATTGCAGTTCATTCCACACAGATTGTGGTCAGTGAAAACCCGTAACAGTATAAAAACTTACCAAGTTATAAAATAGTACTTTTAAGACATTCTGTTTCACACTGTGAATGGGCTTCACAATATTTCTAGTAAGAACTAGCTGTGGTTAATAGCTTCATAGACCAATGTTAAATCTATTTTAGTTTATTGTTTGAAAGTAGTGATGAAAACATCCTGAACTAGATACACTGCCAGTGCTAAGAGTGACAGTCACCAGCAGCAAAGTACTAGATGAAAACCAAGGTGTTACCAACTTATTTTATTTAAAAAATGCATGCTAACACCACACTTGTGAACACTACTCTTCTTTATCACTAGCATAAATGAGTTTTGCTGTACATGGATAGGCAGAGCTGTGGCTGATGTAAGTCAGGGTAGTTCTGCTGATGGCAGTGGAGCTATGCTGACTTGATGCCAGGTGAAGATCTGTCCCCTAGTGATTTCCTTTCTTCTTTGTGTCTTGCATCTTTATCTTTAGTTACTGGCTAAGGTAATGTTAATATCTTCCTGCCTTTCCCCCGCACTCCCCTCCCCTTAATGTTTGGTGTTTTATTTTTTTTTAATTATATAAAAATCCCGTAGTTCACAAGGACCTAGAATAAATAACAGAATGCACTCTTTTGAAAATTGCTTGGGGGTGGCTAGAGAAACCTCTGGAAATGTGGTTTATTTTCTCATAAAATATAATAGTAGAATTGTTCTAAAGGAATAGACCAAATTTGTATGAGCTTTTATTGAATTGGCCTTGGCTATTTTAAGTAGGTGGTTGCCAACTTTACACTCTGGAGTTAAAATAATGACTTATTGAAACCAAAATAATATTTTCTAGTCTAATATACCTTAAAATTTTTTTCCTTTTTTTTTTTCTTTTACATTTCAAGATATAATTAATTGCTTGCAATTTTTGTCCATTTTTAAACAAAGCACAAATTTGGAATCACTTCTACTTGTTTGTCTCTTTTAAAAATTAAAGTTCTGAACTGAAACAGCTATTTGTATAAAATGACTAGAAAGGTAAATGAGATGCTTTAAAAAATGAACTGTAAAACATTATTTTCATTGTATCTTCTAATCATGTGAATGAAAACTTTGTATAAAGCATGAAGGTTTACAAATACTAAGTACCAAATAACATTTGTGTAAAGCTTAGAAATTAAATATTTCAAAATTTATAATTCCTTCATTATTACTGTCTTGAATCACCTTAAAAATTGTGAAGATTTGTTCTCTTCAACTAGGTAATTTGCAAACTATCTAGTTGTGTCAACATCTTAACATCATGTTTTAGGTATATTTTGTACAACAGTGAGTAATAAATTTTTTGCAAAATAAAAAGGAACTTCTACAAAACCTGTTAGTTTCTTGTACGTGAACTGGTTTATGAAGATAAGCATGCCTATTTCTGAAGGCAGTCGGATTTTTAAATTCTAATTGAAGTGTTTTACTGCTGTAATGCTAGTAGTACTTGTCCTTGCAATGTGAGCAGGGGTGAGTTCCAGCTGAAGTTTTGTAGCACAAGTTGTCTGTGAGGCTTTCTTAGTGCTTCAAAAATGATCACAAAACGCTTGATGAATTCAAGATCTTGGAAGTACGAAGTGTTACTCTGTCATCTCACTGATAAATTGCAAAAAATACTGTGCCTATTTTCAAAACCTCTTCAGGAAAACCCATGGCAGCAGGTAACCCAAACTTTCATGTTTTGCAGTCGTAAAGGTGCAGGATGTTACTATCATGGGGATTGTATGTTGCCTATGATACTATGATCGAGGAACTGGTGGAATATCTGTTTTTGTTATCTGGCTTGAAGGGAAGAGGTAAATTCACAGAATGGCTGAGGTTGGAAGGGACCTCTGGAGGTTGTCCCGGACCAGATGGCTTTTGAGTATCAACAAGGATGGAGACTGCAACCTCCCTGGGAAACTTGTTCCAGTGCTCAGTTACCTTCACAGTAAAAACACGTTTCGTGGTCTGGTGGATGGAGGATGGTGCCTCCTGTGTTTCAGTTTGTGCCCATTGCTTTTTGTCCTGCCACTGGGCACTGCTGAAAAAACCTGTGTCTGTTCTCTATGCACCCTCTATTCAGGTATTTATATACATTAATAAGATCCCCCCTGAACCTTCTCTTCTGCAGGCTAAACAGTCCCACATGCCTCAGCCTTTCCTCATAACAGTGATGCTCTGGTTCCTTCATCATTTTCCTTCATGGGACCCTCTCCAGCATGTCCATGTCTTACTTGTACTGAGGAGCCCAGCACTGGGCACAGTACTCAGGGTGTGGCCTCACCAGTGCTGAGTAGAAAGGAAGAGTCACCTCCCCCGGCTTGCTGACAACACTCCTAAAGCAGGCCAGGATGCCATTAGCCTCCTTTGCAGAAAATGCACATTGCAGGCCCGTGTCCAACCTGATGTCCACAAGGACCTCCCAAGGCCTTTTCTGCCAAGCTGCTTTCCAGCTGGGTGCCTCCCCAGCATATAAGGTTTCCTGGGCTTGTTCTTCCCCAGCTGCAGCACTTCACACTCCCTGTTGAACTTCATGACATTCCTTTTGGCCCATTTTTTCAGCCTGTTGAGGTCCTTCTGGATGCCAGCTCTATCCTCTGGCATGTCAGCTACTTATCCTGGTTTTGTGTCATCAGTGGGCTTGCTGAGTGTACATTCTGCCCCATCATCCAGATCATTAATGAAGATGTTAAACAGAACTGGGCCCAATATTGACTTCTGGGGTACACCGCTAGTTACTGGCCTCCAACCAGACTTTGTACTGCCCTCTGAGGCTGGTCTTTCAACCATTGTTCAGTCCACCTCACTGTTTGCTCATCCAACCTGTACGTCAACAGCTTGTCTGTGAGAATCTTGTGGGAGGCAGTGTGAAAAGCCTTCCTGAAGTCCTGGTAGACAATATCCATTTCTCTCTCCTCACCTACCAGGCCAGTTGTTTCATTCAAAAAGTTTATCAAGTTGGTGTAGCATGACTTCCCCTTGGTGAAGCCATGCTTGACTACTCCTGGTGGTTTTCTAATTGTTCATGTACCTGAAAAATGGTTTCCAGGATTAGCTGCTCCATCACCTTCGCAGGGAGTGAGGTGAGGCTGACTGGCCTGTAGGTCCCCGTGTCCTGCTTCTTGCCCTTCTTGAGGACAGGAGTGACATTTGCTTTCTTCCAGTCCCTGGGCACTTCTCTTGGTCACCATGATTGATCACAGATTGTTGAGAGTGGCCTTGCAATGACATCTGCCAGCTCCCTCAGCACTTGTGGTGTATCCCATCAGGGCCCGTGGGCTTATGTTTGTCCAGTTTGCTTAAGTATTCCCTGACCTGATCCTTTTCCACGAGGTATACATCTTCCTTACTCCAGCCTTTCCTCCTGCTCTCCAGGATCTGGAATTCCTGAAGGCCAGTCTGGCTAACAGAGGGGGCATTCAGTCATGAATCCTTTTCCATGTCCTGTGTAACCAGGTCCCCATCTCATTGACTAATGGGTTCACATTTTCCCTAGTCATCTTGTTGTCATCTACGCACTTGTAGAAACCCTTCTTGCTGTCTTTGACATCCCTGTCCAGATTAATTTCCATTTGGGATTTAGCTTTCCTAACTGCATCCCTGGATGCTCAGACAGTGTTTCGGTATTCCTCCCCCATTACCCCTACTTGCTTCCACCTTCTGTATGCTTTTTGTGTTTGATTTTTTTCCAGGAATTCCTTGTTGCTCCATGCAGGCCTCCTGGCATTTTTGCCTGACTTTATATTCATTGGGGTGGAAATCTCTTGAGCTTGGAGGATGTGATCCTTGAATATTATCCAGCTTTCTAGGACCCTCTTCCCTTCAGGTCCTTATCCTATGGGACTCCACCAAGCAGATATCTGAAGAGGCCAAAGTCTGCTCTCCAAAATCCAGCACTGTGATCTTGCTTTTTGCCCTGCTCTATGCACTCAGAATCCTGAGCTCCGCCATTTTATGGTCACTGCAGCCAAGGCTGCGTTTGACCTTCGTACCCCTGATAAGCCCCTACTTGTTGGTGAGCATGAAGTCCAACAAAGCACCTCCCTCGATCCTTTATCACTTGTGTCAGGAAGTCTGTGTCAGGAATGGTCTCCAGGAACCTCCTGGATTGCTTATGCCCTTCTCTGTTGCCCCTCCAGCAGATGGTCGGGTGGTTAAACTCCCACATGAGGAACAGGGCCCATAAATGGGAGGCTGCTTCTAGCTGTTCATAGAAGGCCTCATCCACTTGTTCTTCCTGGTCATGGAGCCCACAGCAGACACTAATTACCTTGTCACCCGTATCAGTCTGCTCTTTAATCCTTACCCACAAGCTCTCAGTTGGCAAGCAGCAAACTTCTCTAGACAAGAGCTTAGGTTGACAGATGGATGTGTTCATCCCTTGCAGCAGGGAGTCACCCACTTCTGTCACTCACTGCTTCCTCCTGGTGCTTCTGCATGGCTGAGGGTCAGTCAACCCACATGATTCTCTGGTTCCTTCTCAGCTTTGAGGCAGTGAACCTGCCTCAATATTCACCTGCCATCAATATTCAGGCAACTGATGTATTTCAGCTGTAGCTCATACAAAGGGTGCCAAAAAATGTGCTATCTGATGCTGTGGGGCCTGTAAGGGGAGGAGGAGGGTGGGCACACAGGCAGTGTGGAGGGGGGTCGTGTGTACTGGCACTCCATCCTGCCTCATCAAACAGCAGGTGTCAGAAGGCTGAGCTCAGCATTTGTGTGATGGCCATACTCATGAGATGGAGGGTTGTTACATCCTCAGTGCTGAGTGCTGGGGCTACTGAGCTGGGAAGAAACTGGTTGGGAGGGGAGAGAAAAAGGGCCTGAAACTGAGTTGAGTCACCTCAACCTCAGCTAACCTCAAGTTGAGGCTATGCTTAAGCACCATGATGAAATGGGATTTGAAGTCTCCCATTGATCTTGCTTTTTTCCTTAAGTATTTTCCCAGGGGGAGAGTAAAGGGGCAAAGCATTCTTTTATCAGAAGGCTATTACACAAGGCGCCGTTCTTGCTCTTTTAACCCCACTCAGAGCCTTCTGAATGCATCAAAGGCAAGCTTTTTAGATTAAGAGGACTGTGTTATTAGAACAAAAATACCTGAGATGAGAAGGGCACCAACTTGTCTAATAGAGTTACTGAAAATAGACTAAGATGAAATCTATTGTTTGCCTTGTTTTTTGTTTTGGCCTTACAACTGGTAGAGTTATCTTTCTGAGATGACGTGTTTTCCCATGACGTATTGTTGACTGCCACCCAAATATTCATTATTACCCTTCAGTATATATCCACTTCAAGTGGAACAATAAGAATATCTATTCAAACCTCTGTAACATACTCAGATGGCTGGAGCATGTTGAAAACTCTGTATGCAATTCTTTCCATCAGCAAGTACCTTGAAGAAATCTGCAACACCAGAGTACTGGCTTCATATGATTTGGAGAATCAACATTATTTATGTTCAAGCAACTCCCAAAGCAATTTGTTTTGGGTCTGAGCCCAACCTCCTCATATTGTTTTAGGACTTGTCCTCTTTATTTCTAGCCTCCAGATCCCTCTCTTACCCTAGTTCTCTCTTCCCCTTTGCTTTCTTTGTTCTTAGGCCAGGCCCCAGGACATGTCTCTGTGTAAATATTGGTATCATGTCTTACCTCCCAAAAGGGCTACTTTTTTTTTCCATATGTCAAACATCTTTGTTTCAGTTTACCCTCTCTTCTTCCAGTTCAACTTCTGTGTCATCTGCATTGGAGTGGGCTGTCTGCACACCAGGAGAGGCAGTACAGGGTATGTGAGGAAAAAGCAAACAACTCAGCATAAGCATCTAAAAATGTAGACATCTACAAATGAGGTAATCATCCTGCAGTGAATTTATAGTTATCAGAGATGTAGACAATGGAGTTTGGGATCATGATTCATTTTATCTGAAGGTAAAGGTCTCCATTTGGTCAAATGAATCTCATCTCTTTATCTAATTTCAGTTATGAGTCCTATAGTTACAGTGACAACTGAAAGGAAAGCCTTGGTCAGCCTCAAAGATTCTTAGATGAAGCACACTTCAGAAAGGTCATTCTTTACATATGCGCCAATAGACACTAGTGAGTTATCTACAAAGTGCAAACCAGATGCACAGTTTGATCAAGTGTGACATTGGCATGATACCAATACGTATACCTGACAGTAGAGGAATCCCTGGGAAACAGTCAAGCTTTTATATAAAAAGATAGAGACACTGAAACTTTTGAACAGGTAGGTAGTGTGGGTATATGTGATTTTTTTTTTTCACTTTCTAAGAAAGCATTATATTTTTGAGCTAAAGGTATATATGCTGTTAAGAAAAAAATCAGCCTCTGCCTGATCCCAAACAACTTAGATTTTTGATGCAAACTATCTTCATCTGCAGAAATCATTATGAGTGACTGAAAGTAGTCTTGGGCAAACAAGGAAGCATTCTGCAGTTCTATAAATACAGGTCGCTTTGCTGGATCAACCTATAATTAAGCCACCCCATAACTCCAACCAAACCACTACAAGCTTATCAATTAAATGTTTAAACAGATCACATAGCCCTATAAAGACCCATCTCTTTCCTCCCACTTTAAGGAGGCTATAATTTGACTAGATCAAAGAGCATATGATGAGGTTTTATGCTCCACCTGTGCTCTAGAACACAAAAGCAGTTGGCACCTTTTCCTTGCCACCCTAACACACGGTTTTAAGATCACCTTGTAAATTGGGCTTTGTTTTGTACATAGCTCAAGCAGTCACTACGTCAGTAACAAAACTAAAGGGAAGAAGTTAAATGTATAACACTAACATAAAGCAAATACAGGAAGCCTTTAGATAATAATCCAAGATTACATGCTTTTCTGATGCTACTGATTAATTCTGTAGTTACACAGAATTGATTGCTGACAATCAATGGCTGTATGTGTTACTGAAAGTAAAAATTTAGTTGTTTACTTGCAACTGGAATTAACCAGATGATGGCTAGAACTCCAGAGTCACAGTGCTTTTAACAGCCAGGAAGCGGTTACACAACATATAATCTTTTACACTTAAAAATTAGGTTGTTTCCTAGGATAACTGTCTCATTTGTTTGTGTACTGGTGACAGTATAGCATGGATCACACTGGTCTGTAACGTGATTATCAGGAAAAAAAATCCTGGTTCACTCTTACCAGAAAAATGGTGACAGGAAGATGTTAGAAGTAGTTGTGTCCTCTTCATTCACGATAAGGTGCACTTATCTTTGAATTAAGTCAAATGTAAATACTGACCGATGGAAGTCTATCTATCTCTGTCACTATTCTTATTATAATAATTTTGTTTTGCTGAAGTCTGTTCTGATTTCTGTTAGATGTTTGCATTGAAAAATTCATTTGGTACTCCATTGTCATGTATCAGAATGAGGAAGAATACACAACGTGAAAGATGTCTGAGCCACCGCTTTTGGAGGAACATGAGCCAGCAGTGTGTCCAGGTGGACAAGAAGGCCAATGGCATCCTGGCCTGCATCCGCAATAGTGTGGCCAGCAGGACTAGGGAAGTGATTGTGCCCCTGTACTCGGCACTGGTGAGGCCGCACCTTGAATCCTGGGGTCAGTTTTGGGCCCCTCACCACAAGGACATTGAAGTGCTGGAGCAGGTCCAGAGAAGGGCAACGAAGCTGGTGAAGGGTCTAAAGCACAGGTCTTATGTGGAGCGTCTGAGGGAGCTGGGGTTGTTTAGTCTAGAGAAGAGGAGGCTGAGAGGAGACCTCATCACTCTCTACAACTACCTAAAAGGAGGGTGTAGTGAGGTGGGTGCTGGCCTCTTCTCTAAAGTAACAAGTGATAGGACACAAGGAAACGGTCTCAAGTTGCACCAGGGAAGGTTTAGGCTGGATATTAGAAAAAATTTCTTCACTGCAAAAGTGCTCAGGCATTGGAACAGGCTGCCCAGGGAGGTGGTGGAGTCACCATCCCTGGAGGTGTTCAAGAAACGTGTAGATGTGGTGCTTAGGGACATGGTTTAGTGAGTTAGGTGGTGTTGGGTTAGACTTGATGATCCTTGAGGTCTTTTCCAACCTTAATGATTCTATCATTCTATGAATATGCATTTCTTTCTAAGTACCCCACAGAGTGCTTAAAGAAAGTGACTTCTGCTCTCAGTACTCCTTTTATGGTATTCACACATTCAAATAGGAAGTGTGTGAGAAGACAGGCTAACTGAAACTCTTACTCAGGTGCAACCTGTCCGCAGGAATAAGAGTTTCTGCAGCAATATATGCCTCATTTCTTGCATCCTTCCTTGTAGCAAAGGTACACTTCTCTACACCATTCTCAGCTCTGCACCCTGGCGAGGCAGGTGTTGTGGGAGGTGCCAAGCCCAGGCCTGCTCTGCTCTGCATCATGTTTCTGGAAATGTGTTTGCAGGGAAGAGCAGAGTCCAGCCAATGCTGCAATATGTGCCTGACAGAAATGCTGCACTATATGCTTTCTGAAATTTGGTGCAGTTACAGAAAGGCTGGAGCTCATTCCTGAATACCATTTGACCCTAATGTCTCCTGTGACAGTTTGCTGGAGTAAACTGCAGTGCCACCCTTCTGGCAAATCCACATTTTGGAATTAATTTTCTAGACCTTTAAATGCTTTCTGTATTTTCTTGGGAGATATACATGCACGCAATAATATATATGTAAAAGAAGAGGAAAATATGTAGATGAGATGAAGAACCTGTTTGATATGATTTTAACAGGGAGGATGAACCTTGCAACCTGTCTGACAGTTAAGCAGTTCCAAGGCAGTTACTTCTGCCTTAAACAATAAGAGACGATTTAATCGGTCAAAGCAGGGTAGGTGTTGTAATAAAATAAACTACAGTTTGATTAGTTGCTATTGCATCTGAAATGCATGGTTTGATTTAAGCAGGAGATAGCCTGTGCAATCATCTGATCCTGGAAGCAGTGGTTATGTTTTCGACTGCAGACTTATAGCAAGGTGTTGGACAGTGGCTACCAGTTTCACAAGCATTTATAGACATTAAGATCTGTGGGTACAGAGACTGACAGACCTTACTGACAGAATAGTCCCTTCCCTGCCATTTGTGCATAAAGCTATTAGTGCTGCGCTGTTACTGTTAACAAGGACCACAGCTATGACTGAAAGTTGGTTTCATTAATGATAGGAACATGAGTGGGGTTAGAAACAGAAACTGTAAAAAGCAGTCAACAAGAATGGGAACAGAACTTTGTTTAGCCATTGGTATAATGATAGAGTTCAAGTGTACCATGATGTCTGGAAAGTCAGATAAAAAATAGAAATATTAACTGACTCTTTTTGACATTAGAATAACAGACCGATAGTCAGCACTTCCATCCCAGGCTGTGTAGAGTATGTATTTCCTCTCTGTGCCCCATGCTGTGGTGGACTTTGCAAGAATAACTGGGCAGATCATTCCACATTTATGCCTTAATAAGCATCTACATACAATCTGTTTTAGAGAGAATGAGTTAGAGATAACATTGATCAATAAGTATTGTGAGAACAGACCTAATTTTGAAACCATGGTTTACTCTTTTACTGGAGGGAAACTGAAACATTTTTGCACAAGTAAAATGCAGAATAAGTTAATTACAGCAAGACAAGACTGAAGTGGAGTAAAAACTGACTTTGGAAATGATTTGTCATCTCCATTGATCTGTTTGATTACAAGGGAATAATCGCTCCCTTTAAAAATATTGCTTAAAATCCAGCAGCTGGGCAATTGCAAGACAGTGCTGGAAATTGCTATCACGATGTGGGTTTTCCAGAATCTCTCTGCACACTCCATGAAAGAGTGATCAAAGCCTCAAAGGCTAATCCAGCAGGGGATGTAGGAGTCTCTGGCTACTTTTAGACTAGCAAACAATCTGGCACACCAACACTGGATCAGTAGGTTAAAGCACTTGGTGCCAAGGCCTCTGTTTATACACTGAAGATGGTTAGGGCAATTTCAGGCGGCCTCAGTCAAGATTTATCCTGATTCCCTGACCTGAATGTCCCCTTCCTGTGATTAGAGACAATTCAAAGGGCTATTCACTGGCTGAAGCTTTACATCTTCGTGAGGGGTGATGAGTGTGTTTGATGAACACACAGAGCAGCACTTTTGATTAAGGATCCTCCTAAACAAGTCCAATTTGCTGGTTCCAGGACTGGTCTGAGAAGTGCACCGGCATGCAGTAAGTGGGGATGACTGAGACATTCACTTCAAAATGCTCTAGAGCAAAATGTCAATGTAGACACTGCTCTAATGACTGGGGCACTCTTGCCCAATGCAGGGATTGTGTGACCTAGCAGTTTGTCAGAGGAATGTGAGATCTGGGATCTCTTCTGTCTGACAGAGTAAGAAGCCATCCCTAAATTAATATTGCATGAGGTTCTTCATGGACTTTTATCAAATTTCACTAAATTTAGAGATAAATGGGGATATAATATTTTTCTAGTTGCCTCCAGCAACAGCTACCATATTTGTCTGTGACACTCCACATGGAAAGACAGGTTCATTGCAATAAAAGCAGAAAGGAGACAGGTTTAATATTATAAAAGCATCAAGTGACAAATTTGTTGATATTGTTTAAGTCAAGGTCATATACACCCCAGGCTGTGAAACTCAAATGCACAAAGAAAACAGGATTTGTTTGTCTGGATCAACTAGTAAGTCTATAGCTGTGCAGGAACTGGTGAACATCTTGCTAGTGAAGCACAGAAAACTTTTGATGACATAGTAGGTGCAGAATCTGGGACAACAGATAGCATCATACTAAGAATGAAGAGAATATTAAAAGTAGTTAAGATCAAGGCAGAAGGCACATATCACAAGTAGTTAGCTCTAAATCTAGATAATGGCTGTGTGAATATGAGTTGTTCAAAACAATTTTCAAGCCAAGTTTCAGAAAAAAAAAGTCCAAGTATTGCACCAACCACATCTTTGAATTTACATTAAAAATCGTTACAGTTTTGAGCCACTGAGGAAGTAATTCTTCACATTTACAGAAGGAATACCATCTTCATCCCCTGACGTTCTGAAATGAATGTTTTCCATTTCTCAAAATAGTATTTCTGATTTTTTTTTTTTTTTTGTCTTTGAGGTTTGCATCAAATTCTCCTTTCCCTTCCAGGCAAACACAGGAAAGAGAAAGGCTGTCAGAGGAAATGAGCAGAGACAACATGTATTCCAGCAACTTCTTTAAAATGCTAAAATTTGTAGTTGCTCAATGAATAAAATTTCTGAAGAGAAGAGGAGAAGAGAGATGAGAAAGAGGAGAAGAATATATTTAAAAGTATTGCTTCCACCTATGCATCCATCAGCAGATGTACAAATATCCAATTTACATCAACTTGCGTCTCAGTCTCTATTTTGGTCGTGCAACCTGCTTTAAAAAGCAAACTGAAATTCATATATCTGTTCATGATGTTTGCTACTTGATGTGATTTGACACTGTGACTGAGTATTGTTCTACTGCTACAAGGCAGTCTCCTCTTACTGTCCAAACATGTCTTACCAACATGATTTAATTGGCTCTCAACAAAATTACTATGATAATAAAAATTCTCAAAGAACAACGATTGCAAAATTTCCCGCAACAATGACTCAGTCATGGACAAGATCAAACATAAATGCAATAGAAGAGAGAGGTTGAGCAACTAAAGCTGACTCCTGCCACATGAGACACTCAGTAAAGCTAATTTTGCCAAAAGACTTAAGACTCTTTTGTTTACTCTGCTGGAAAGTAACATTAAAATACAATGGCCTGTGAGGCAACTGGGCCAACACAATCGTCAGAAAATCATATTTGGAAAGAAAATTAAACTATTAGGAAGATTAACCTCTTCAAAGTGAAGAAGCTATTAGAGAACACCGAACTACTAATGTGATCGGTGAGCACCTGGAAGTGGAAGTTCAGAAGCTGGGGGAGTGGATCTTTATTGTACCTTGCTTAAGTACACATCATCAACATAATCTCTATTTCTTGCTTGTGAAAGTTCTTTGTTCTTCCATTGCATCTTCTTTTTCATTGTTATGTTCTTGGCCCTCACTTTAAAGTGTGAAACACACAAGAACAGACATCCCATGGGATCACAATAGCCATAGTTGAGGATAAACTCCCCTGAAACACATGCAGTGTGGATGCTGCTCCTCAGCATCAGTTGGTTTGCTTTACAGATCTGTTCCTGTTTGTCTGCACTGTACTATGTAGATCAAACTACTGTATCATGTATCACTTTTTTTTCCACTGCTGTTGATTCCCAAATGCTTTATGGTGTTCTTATGTAAAATAATAAAATTGTAGTATAGTAGCTATCATAGGAAATACAAACTAGAAGACAAAGTGGCAAAAATGCCTCTTGGGGATAAGTAGTAACCCTTGAGGTTCACAGGAAAAGTGAACCAAGATGGAGTGCATAGACTTCACTGCTATGTAAGATACAAATACAGGGAAGAGCAAATTGTCAGTAGTTCTTTAAGTTTTGTGCCCTTTCAGACTTGCAGCATTCATCTCTTGGTCTGATTCCCAATGAATTTGCATCAGTAAGATCATCAGGGTAAAGCATCAGGAGCTATTTCACTGTGTTCAGACTACAGATCAGGCAGTAGTCAGTTCTGCACTTGCCTGTGGGTGAAGACGTTTTTGTAGGGACAAGACAACATGGGCTGTTTTGCCCTAAAATTGCTGGAATGTCACCTGCTTCATGGGTTTGATGGTCGGTTTCATTCAGTTTTACGGCTGCCAGTCACCTTTCCATGGACACATGCTCGTCTTAAACAGCAAAACCATATGTGGCTGTATGGTATGAGCACATAAAAAATGTGTCTCGAGCAGATGTTTTCTGGGGTACGAACAGTTAAACCTTCTGAAAGGAAGAAGTGGAAACAGTTTGCAAAAGCACAAGAAATATTTACACTGTGGAAAGGGAGGGAGACTTTATCTAAAACTGAAGACAGATTTGTACTGGATATCATTTCAGACCAGTGCACTGACTGTTTCTATATAAAACAGAATTAGTTTTGTAAACAGGAGTGCTACTATTGTAACGCAGAACATAAACATACTACATAGGTCTTATTGAAAGATTTGCACTGCAAGGCATATCAAGTTCTCAGTCTCCACTGATACTCTCAATATTCAGATTCTCATTTCATTCTCACAGATAAACCCATTGCTAGCTTTTCTGTCCAGAGAACTTACATGGTAAGAAACTCAGGGACTTACAGGAGAAACGCCGTCATAGTAATCCTAGTATAATCAGTCAGTAGTACCTCTGGGCAGATTGTTCTTCTTGGATGGTTTGGGGTTATGGAGTTCATTTCTTGTAATAATTTAGGTGATTTGCACCTGTTCCTTACTTTTAAGCCTATTTGCTTAGATGGCAACAAATGCTGATTTAGTTATCAGTCACCTAAGTTGCTCACCTTTAGCTAAGTATGTGGCTGGTAACACAATGAAGTAATTTAAAACAGACAGAAGGAGACCTTTGCCCAGTTCCCCCTTTTAACATAGTGATACCTTTCTACAATCTATTCAATAATTTGATTTAGTATTTTTTTCAACTAGTGTTGGTCTTACAGTCTGAAGCACGATAGCTTTAACTGTTGTCTCTGCCATCCTCCCTAACGTAGCTGCAGTGTTTTCTTATTTGTGTATACCATTAAATGCTTTAGAATTGATTGCATAAGAGTTAGCCTGTCTTCCTGTGGCCTACTGCAATATTTAAGATCAATGGAGATGTTCAGGATAGAGCTCTACTGACAAGAAGCACAGGATGGAGCTTAAGGACCTGCGCTTTCTGCAGGAGGATCCAAGTTTCCCAGGCTCTCTTTCAATCAATCAGAAGTAGCTGCTGTTAAGATCTTCAAGAAACACAGAAGAAGCTCAGCTAAACTTCTTCCCAGGGGGTTGACAGCTGGGGAGAGGGAAATGTAGGAGTAGGAAGTTGTGGGACAGGAGAAAGAAAACTTTCAAACTTCCTGTACTTACCGTGGTGGAGTACAATGAGCTGTAAAATTGGCTTGGTATCTTTATGCTGCGATTTTAAGTTAAACCAAGAATACATCCAGCCTGTAGACAGATGCCCTTTTTAGCACTTCTACAAACACAAATATATTAAATATAGAATTCAAATGCTTTTCTGCATGGGTTTCTTTGGGAAAACTTGAAGGGCTAGATCCAATAGAAGTCAGTTCTGGAAATACTGCATCCTCTTTAGGTGTGAATTGGTATGAGTCTTTATCTCTGTAAGTATGTGCAGCTAGATTTGCATTAATAATTTTTTTTTTCTTTAAAGAAAATTTGTGATTTGATCCAATTCTTGCCTATAGATGATTTCTTCAGTAAACAGTTGAGAAGTGAGCTTGGATAAAAACAGCTAGTAACAGATTTGTGAGAACATTGTAATTAAACTTTTATGCTTCATCGTTTAAAATGTTTGCAGTCTATTTTAGAAACATGATACAGGACTACATTAATTACTAGTCCAGTTTATAACATGACTTTGTTGACATTTTGACACCCATCCTGCCTATCAGGCCAAAACAGAAGAACTCCCTGGCACACAAGAATCCAGGTTGAACAGAGTAAATCTCCTGCACAGTACTTGATGTATATTGTAATTTGGACAAAGAGAGAGGATAAATTAATGTTGAATCTTACACCCAGTCTTTCACCAGTTCTACCACGGTGGGTTGTGAAAGAAACTTGTGGAACTCTGTGAAGTGCCTTTATACCAATGCACGCAGC